>NC_018387.1:284284-384222 GCF_000208865.1 Neospora caninum Liverpool
CCCCCCCCCCCGGCGCTTTTTCGCGCTCCTCGTTCTTCTGGAGACTCGCCGACTCTTTTTTTGCCGCGTGCGCGTTCGACGGTGCCGGGCGGCGGCTCTTCCCGTGCCGTTTGACGGTTCACACTGTGTGTCGCTCAAAATCGCGCTTTGCTGCGATTCTCGAGTCTGCGCAGACTTGCGCGTCGGCCCCGGCGCCCCTCAGTGTGCCGTCAGCGGCGCGTGGATACGCCGCCAAACAGTAGGCGTCAGTCCCCCCCGTCACGTATCCTGACTGCCTAGAAGGCTAGGAGAACCCTCGAACCATGGAAGCCAGCTGGAAAAAACTCCATTTCCGATAGAAATCGACCGTGTGGAGACGCGCACCCACCTCTCGGGGTTCCCCCGAAACTCGCGCCGGCTACCGGGTTACCTCGCAGCAGCCGGGAGCTTGTCGCCAAAACTGGCGAAGCCGGTAAAGGCCCTATGGAAGGGTATCGTCTGTCTTCGGCCTTTACTCTCGCAGTCTCTCCGTGAACTAGCTGATGTTCCGTCGGATCGCAGTTGCCTGAAACATGCACGTTCCAGCGGACCGGCGTAGGGCCCCACTCGTGCGGTAAACGCGGGAGGCGGGGGCTGGTCGTGACCCTGAAAACCTGCGAGGTCGCGTCTCTTGAAACCGCGCCCGGCCCTAATCTTCCGCAGAAGGAAACCCCTGTCCCGACCCGGAAGGCTTGCCGAGGCGCGCTTGAAAAGAAACAAGCTTTGAAACAGGCAAAGATTCCACGGCGCAGAATCTTTTTTTGGGATCCGAAAGTCTGGCGTTCGGGCCAGTTGTGGGAGGCCAGTTGCATGCGGTCCCGCCGTCGCTCTCGAGTTACCCCAACGCCGCACCTTTCTGGCGACATGCCGCAGTTCCTACCCCCGTCAAATCTTTCTGTGAGGTGGGGACGATCGAACCCGCCATTCCAGAACATCCGCATTCAGAAGCGAGAGGAGAGATCGACTCGCGGGTGCTGTGAGAGGGGGAGAGACCACCGCCGGCGCAACCGCCGACCTCCGGTCCTTTGGTGGCTAGAAGCGACTCTCCAGGTTTTCCCGGTGCCCCCCTCTGTCTCGAGAACCCGCTCGGGAACAGGTGTATATACGAAAGCGCGAAAATACCTTTTTCCGACTCTGGCTGTCTCTATCGTTTCCGCTGCCCCGTCCTCGCCGCCAACGTGCGGGTCTTCGAGAGTGTGGCCCCACGTGCAATTCACGGACAAGTAAACCTCGTTTTGTTCGAGTCCACGCGGTCTCTGGATCTGAGAATGAAGACTGCAGAGCCGTTCCTTCTGCGCCGTCCGTTGTGTTTGTCTCCGGCTGTCGACGCGCAGCGCACGTGAAAAGGCGGGCGTCCCTCGTCGCGGTGTCTTCTGGGAGCTCCACTGACAGCCGGTCGGCCTGTCGGGTTCCGGTCTTTCTTCCACGGGCCCCCTGGCCTTGCGCAGAATACCGCCGTCCGCTATTCCGCCCTCGGTTGTCGCCGGCTCCACGTCTTTTCGCACCTCTTCTACCTTTTGCACGATGACAAACACTCTGCTCCTGCCTGTCTTTGCCAGCGAGAGTCTTTGTCCGCCTCCAGAGACCCGCGTGCGTCGAACCCGACGGGATGTGTCCTGCGCCCAGTGCTCCCTGTTGCGGCGGTGGCCTCCCTCGTGCCGCCTCGCTGTCGCTGACCCGTCGCTGGATCGCGTCTCGCGCCTCTCGGGTCGCGGGTCCCGCGAAAACGGCGCTCACAGGCCGCGTGAGGAAGCCTCCGGTACGTGGTTTCCGGATCCACTGCCTGCAAGCTCCAGGGGGTGTGTGCACTTCCCTGCCGTTTTGTGCGGGAAGAAAGTGAAGTCTCAACCTGCGGCCTTCCCGTTCCTGATCTCGTGCTGCCTTCTGGTGCCCGTCCTCTGTCTCGGGATGGCCGGACAGGTGGAGGCTGCCTCGCCTCCCCCCTCTCCTCCGCAGTCTCCGCGCGCTTCCAAGGAGAAAAAGGAACAAAGTGGAGATGCGGAACTGCAGCCAGAGAGCGTCTCGGGAGGCGGAGACATGCACGCCGCTGAGCCGTTCGACTCCGTGTCCGTGGACCGAGTGCAGCTCCGCACCCGGTCGCCTCTCCCTTCTTCCTACAACTTTGATGACGAAGGGAGTCGAGAGCAGGGAGACGGCGTATCCCTAGGCAGCACCGAGTTCCTTCCAGACAAAGTGCTGAAACGCGCAGAGAACCCCCTGTGTCGCGACTGGCGCGTGCCGCACGCGTTTCTAAGCGGCAAGGCGGCGGGAGAGTCGCTCGAGGTCCCGGACAAGTTGAAGGCCACTGCCAGCCTGATGCCTTTTTACTTTTACGGGTTGGACAACAGAGATAACTACCTCATTCTCACCAAGGTAAGGCCGGAGGGTGCTGTGTCGGTTGCACCAGCAGCGGCGAGAGGGAGCCAGGGGCGAACCTGCGCACGACTCAACGCAGGCAGACCCGAGGCAAGTGTCTCTCCTCGCTTAACATGCACATCGCTCAACGACGCCGCTTCGAGTCCGCGCGTTTCAAGCAGAGACTCCGAGCGGAACCCGCGTGCGGAAGAATCAGGATCCTACCACGCGGGGCCGAAGCGTCGGACACAGATACGCAGAGGCCAAATACACGTCACCATACAGACATACAAATATATATGTATTTATGCATATACACATATATATATTCCTGTTTATATATGTACATATATATATGTATATTCATGCATTTATGTGTATATGTGTGTGTATGTATATGTATAGGGGTGCGTAGAAGTGCTAAGTTGATAGCGCGGGGGGTTCCGGCAACCTGGTCCAGCACTTGGGTCGGCGCATGTAGGGAGCAGGGCGTTCACAGCAAGAGGAGCCATTGGAGGCAAAGTCTTCCTTGAGTGCGATGTGGAGCCTTTTCTTTGTCTGTTTTTCGTGGGCGGTCCGTGTTTATATCGCTCGTTGGGGTCGGTGTTTGTGTCTTGCGTCGGCTTCTCAGTTTTCAGATTTTGACATTCCGGTGATTCGGAGTCAGCTGACGGACTTGGATATTCGACGCTTTTTCCGGTTCAAGAACCTGGCGTGGTTTGGGCGTCTCACGCCTTCGCCAACTTCCAGCTCGGTCGTCGTCTCGGACGCCGCGGGGTTTGACATTGCGCACGCAGTTTTCCACGGAGGTCTGTCCGTGGCGAAGACGTATGTGCAGGCGATGACGTCGACAATCCCGGACGTGGGCGTCCGAGTCTCGGAGATCCACATCATTAACGTTCCCCGAGCCGCCGGGGTGATCTTGGACTTGGTGCAGCGCCTGTCGCCTTCGGAAATCAAGTTTTTCACGTACCCTAGCCTCCAGGAGTTCCTCGACAAAGTGGGAGACGTGATCGGGCGGAACCGACTGCCTCGCTGTTTCGGTGGCACGAACCCGATGAGTGTGAAACACTCTGAGTTGGAGAGTTGCTTCGACGATTTCGTCAAACAGGTCAAGGAAGAGAAAGCGCGACGTGCAGGGAGTCCAGAGACCGCCAACGACTTCGAGAAGCTGATGGAATCACGGTTTCACCGACTCTTCGACTAGCGACAGGCTTACGCACGGGGGGGGGGGGGGGGGTCGAAACGCTTGGGGCGGTGTTCGCGAGTCGCAGAGGTGTAGGGAAGATGCAGGCAGAGCAGCGAACCATGAGGAGAGACGGCGCGCGGGATGCCCATTTTTTGAGGCAGTGCGTTTCGACGCACAGGTTTTGTGTTACTCGAGAAAAACAGGGGGTCGTTCGCACCGCCCAGGAGAGAAAGACACGACAGTGGTGATGAGGTATTTAGGGCGACCGAGTCGAGAAGGGATGAGAGCCAATCTCCCGCGAGTACGCGTTTGGATACGGACGACAGGGAAGAACTCTTGCGCGATCGACTTTCTCGTGGTGTCCGGCACACGCTCTTCCGCCGTGGGAGCTGCTGAGGACGCAGAACCGAGTCCCCTGCACGTCTTCTGTTTTGTCAGATGTCTGTGTTCCTGGTCGCGATGGGACAGCAGCCAGTAGGAAGTGTAGAGCCGTTGTTAAGCTGTGTCAAGCAGGTGATTGTTTGTGTCTTTGCGTTACCGCAGTCCTCAGTCCTGGAGCGACAGGCTTCGTGTCCAGGGAGTGGACTAACGGAATTTTTTGGGTGCTAGGTATTCCTCGAAAACCTGAGGGAGTGTGGCAAAAAGATGGCCGCCGTCAGCTTATATGCACAGACCAGAGCAATGTTCAAGCGACGGCAGCTTTTCTCCGCTCGTGGAGACGACGTGATCGTTTTGCCAAGGCCCCGGCTCTACCAGAGCAGTTGAGGTCGCGGAGAGCCTGCGCAGCATGTACATGCGTTTCGGTGCGAGCGCACTGCTTCCGTACATCCATCTCTCTTCTCTCGACAGCCAGATCCGAACAAGCAGGGGACACTGGCAGTGTGATGGACATTCCCCCCCTCGGAGAGCGGGCTCAGCGTGCATCCCGCGCATGCCGAGAGAACATGGAACAAGCAGAGGAAGTGTAGCTACTTTTTTCTGCATGTACCTTGTGGCTCTATGTGGGGGTTTGAACTCTTGTCGTTTCTGTGCAGTCTCTCGTGCCTTTCACGAGTGTAACATCGCAAGCTGTATAACTGTGCCCTCCCTGAGCACTGTGTCTATGTCCCCATTCCGCGGTGTGCGGTAAGTTTTTTGTGAGGTATGCGTTGCCAGTCCGCGTCATGGAATGAGTGTGTCTCTGTTTTTGGATGTGAAGGGGAAAAGGGAATACCTTCCGCAAGACAGGAACCGTCCCTTCTATGTTCCACATTGTCTCTCCACACAGTTCAGCGGGTCACGCACCTCAAGTTTTTTGCATCGCTCTGCGCGTCCGAGGCGGTCCTCACACTGCTGTAACTGAGGCCAAGCGAATTCGGAAATCAACGGACTCTCCCTCCGCGCCTCTTGTGAAAGTGTGGAGATAAACGCAGACGTCCGCTTCCGTCTACCTTCCGATTTCAGACGCACTCAGTTGAACACAGTCACGCGATCGGGGCGTGGGCTGTGTTGGCAGAGACGTGCGCACCTCAAAAAACGCTCTTTTCCACGTGACGCGCAACACAATCGCCGAAAGGCCTGGTCAGCGTCGTTCCTTTTATTTAGGCCGGTCCTGGAACACACCAGGGGAACATGGCAGCGAGAATCGCTGACTCTTGCCCCGCCATTCTCCCGCCGCGCACGCTACATGAAAGTAATCTTTCAAGTATGGGTGATCCATGCGGTTCGAAATTGAAAGGTTTTCCATTCGTTCTAAAGCTTTTTGCCTTCACTGCATCTCCCGAACACCGTACACACTGGCAGTTCTGCGCGGCTTCATCACAAGCAGAGAACATCTGCAGAAAATCTCTCTGCTGGGGCCGCGTACAGTTCCCAACGCAACGGTTGGCCGGCAGGGTCACGGGTTAAGACAGCCTCGGTCGACAACGGAAAGCATGTGCTACTAACCGTTTCCTGAGCCAAGACACGTCCACGAAACATTGAGAGATTCTTGGAAACATCCGGAACTACGCAACCTCTTCTCAGTATTCTGCCCACGCCAACGTGCATGTTCTGTCCACGATACTCTCCCTCTTGGTGTTTCTTTCTGGTTTTCGTGCCTCGAAAAATCTCGAGTGCGTGGCCGTGGCTGTACCTGCGCAGTTCCAGTGTGCAAGGGAAACAAGCGGGAGACTGGGAACGTTCTGCTGGACGCGCACGAGACGGGAACGGTTGAGTTGCGAGGTTTTGATTGCTTTGTTCCAACTGGAGCTGGACGAGAGTCAAAGACAGAGTAACAGACACATTCACCTTTTCTGTACACAACCGAGGAAAGGTTCTTCCCGCGTGTCTTGTTTCCTGCTTTTTGTCACCCCATTGGGAGACACCGCGAATTGGTGTGCGCAAAGTCTCTCTTTGTGCAACGGGGCTGGGCCTTCGGCTTTTTCGTTCACTTCCTTGAACGAAAGCGTCTTGTGAAAGTTTGCCTGTGAAGCAATCGTGTCTTTCATCCTGCTGAGAAAGGACGCAAAAAATTTGCTTCCCGAGGCATTCCTCAAGGCGCCGCTTCCGGCTGCCTCATCTCGGTCGCGGCGTCCCGCAGGGAAAGGTGGTCTTCCCCGTTCGTTTTCTCTTCCTCGTGCTTATTGACTGGTTCGCGAGACTCCTTTTCTTGAGGTGAGAGAATAGGAAGCCTCCCGCGCAGGGTGAACGGCCTCGTCCTCTCCAACGCACGAAGCCCCGCAACCGTCAAGTCCAGAGAGGCGCCACACGAGGATCTTACGAGGACGCCCCGACACGGAGGAAGTAAACGCCTCAAGCGGGAATGGTGTATCTCTGCGTCTCTTCCTCTCACCGTGAGATAGACCAGTGACTGCCTCGCCCCTTCATCGTCTCGTTTCAGCTGCTGGCTGATTCAGTGTGTCTTCCGTCTCCCGTCTTCTCTCTCCCGCCGCGTGTACACCCGACGAAGCGATCTGGTTTCCCTCGTGCTTCGCCCCTCGGTCTGCTGTTTTTACTGATGTTCCCTGGTGGTGTGGACTGACTCTCCAGTGCGACGATGCCGTGCCGTTCAATGGCGTTAGTCCTCAGCGGGAAACCGTAGTAGCTCATGCACATCCTAGAACGCTCAATCGCGCTAAACTTTTCATTTTTCGGCGATGTCCTCGTTTTAGGCTTTCCATGCCTGCGTTGCAAAACCCCTCGTCTCGGCCTTGTTCCTTCAAAGTCTCTGACGTGCGGCTCCGCCGGCACTGTACAGACACCTGAAATCGTTCGGCGAAAACTCCCGGTTCCGTCGGGTCCCCGCCACCGTTTCCCCCTTCCTCGTCACCTCTGGCGTCGTTCGTGCTCTAGGCAAATCTGATACGTCCTGCCCCATACTTTTCGCTGCGAGGAACTTGACGTTGTTCTCGCTCAAATCTCCATATACCGGCACTGAACCCCCCTAGGTCTTACCCGGAGCGTCGAGAACGATCGTGTCTGCTGGTCCTGCTTGAACCTTCCAACAGGCAATGCCAAGCGGAAAAAACAAAGGCAGCTTACGAAGCCCGCGCTTCTTGCTCCTCCATCTGCCGCTCCCCCCTTTCGCTGCCTTGAGGTGCTCTTGGTTTTCGGCGCACCTCCCCGTTTGAGGCTCACAAAGATGGAAATGCAGATGAACTTCTATTGGGGCTACCGCGCCACAATTCTGTTTAGGTACGCGGCGACGTCGATTTCGGCAGGGGTCTCGCGACGGGCATTGACCTTCTGTTAGTGAAAAAGGCACTTTACCTTCTCTCAGTTCCGTCTTTTCGTGACTCACAGTTAGGTGTCTCTCCATACCCCTCACTTGTTCTCGCAGTCTAGTGCTTGCCTGCTGCGTGGTTGCGCCTCTCTGGTACAGCTGGTGGAAGACGCATGACGCGCTCGACTTCTTCCTCGCGGTCTGCATCATCTTTTGCACTTGCTTGTTGAGGTAAGGCCCGAAGCAGAGAACGGGAGAGTTTCCGAGTTGCCGAGGACTTGCCCCCCCCCCGCGGAACGGTCTGCGACCTCCGACGGCTCCCGCGTGCGTGCGCAACACGCGTCCCGTGCAGCGACTCCACGTCCACATCGGTCCAGAGCTGTGAGGCGGAATCCAGAACTGAGGCCCGAGGGTTTGAAAAAGTGCAGACGCACACGCCCTCGCTGTACCCATCGCGGCTACGACGGGGCAGTGCTGGAGGGTGGCTTCGGGCTCAGACAACCCAATGGCGCACGAGACAGAGGAGAACTTGGAGAGTTCGTGCGGCCCGCAGGGGACGTCAACGCCGGCAGGCAGCTTTTCTCTGACTGCGCTTGTCTCTGTTCCGTGTGGTGTTTCGCGCAGCGCCTGGCTGAAGCTCCAGTGTCACCGAGTGGAGGAACGGCGTCAGCTCGCTCTCTTTTCTCCTGTCCTTTCGGCCCGCGCCGTGTCGGTCTCGCCAGCGGAAGCTTCTGGATTGATCCGGGCTGCGTCTCCGTTTTCCGTCCCTTTGATCTCCCCGCGCGACGGCGAAGAAAGCCAGACGTGGAGGCAAGCGCTAGGCGGCCCTGACTGCGCGCCGTGGGCGCCCGCGCCTTCGCGGGATGCCGGAGCTGGTCCAGAGGGACTCCAGACCGTCTCCGCACCTCCAGGAGCTGCGGGCACTGCACATGCGTCGGCGGAAAGAGGCGAAGTGGGTAAGCAGCATAACGTGTGCAACCCTAGGCGCAGCACAAACCTGTCGGGCAACCCAGGTGCGCAGAGAGTGACGCAAGATGCGCGTGCACGTGGCCTGGAGTGACAAAGCTTTTTTCCGTTCCTGATTTCCCACGTAGCACGGCGCGACAAGTGGGTGGAAGTACCCTGGGGGTAAGGCGACTAAAGGTTGTAAGACACAGAGGTCCGCGACCGCGCGATTGTGCGAAAGTCGCCTCGTTTCTCTGTAGCTGTTCCACGGTCCCTCGAGCCCTAAGAAGCGCAAAAACGTCTTTAGTTTGCCTTTCGCGACCGCACGAACCAGAAAGGGGAGCGCGCATCTCACGGGGAGGAAGGAGGAGGCGGTGGTGGGATCTTGAATGTCAACCGGCACGTGTCTTTCCTGCCTGCGAACTTTTCGGATAGCGTTGGCCGTGAGGCGTGGCATTCGGGAAACGAGTTATTCGCGGGAATTACAGACTCTGCACTTCTTTGCCGACTCAGTCCGCGTACTCTTGATGGGCGTATCGCCGTGGGAGGCCGACAGCCTTCTTCCTGGGCCTTTGTTCCAATTTGTTTCCTGCAGCCGGGAGCTCGTTAGCCGCTGCCGGTCTCGGCCAAGCAGTCGGTGGTTCAGCAGCACAAGGATCGGCAAAGCAGGCAGACCGAGATCTTGTGACGCACCACGCTGGTGCGTTTGCGGCTGAGTCAAGCGGCTGTCTAGGGAACCGAGGCGTGCGACTCGACGGAGACCCGACCTGGGAGGGCCATGCCGAGGGTCTCCCTGGGGCAGGAGTGCAACCTTCAACTTTCCGGGAAACCGCGCGGCGTACGCTGTCCACGTGGTAAGTTTCATCGCAGCTGTAGAGCTGCGACTCTCGGGTCTGGCCCGAGAGTCGCGACCGGGGGTTGGTAGAGGACTCCGCCTCTCAAAAAGGGGATGCGCTTCGTCGGGGAAACAGGGCGATCTGATGGATAGCCAGGGGACCCGCGCGCGTGGCCTGGAACCGCGTAGATGTATATCATGGAGAGCGATATATTGATAGAGCGCTTGTGAAAAATTCTAAGGCTCAACTGTTCTCGGTCGCTGTGTCCAGGGAATCAGTGCGAGGCTCTACGGTGGTGAAGAGTTTCACGTTGGTTCTAAAATCAACTTTTTTTTGGTGCGTGACTTTGGCTCTTTTGGCCTTTACAGGTTCTTCGCCTGCATGATCGCCGCCATTGACTGGAGCCTCATGCTCGTGTGCATGACGTTCAACGCGGGTCTCTTTTTGACGGTAGTTGCGGGAGTCGCTGCAGGACGCACGCTGATCACCAGCAAAACGCGGAAACTCTGGGCCGTTCCGTGGCAGGAACTTCTTTGCTCCCACGACCACTCATAGCAGAGCGATACACACCGACTCGTAGACAGTGTGCCCAAAGACGCACTGTGTCGACCGCTTCGATTTTAGATCGGCTGTTCAGAATAGCAAACCTATCACCAATTTACTGAGCTTGAAACGGGTTGAACGCGTCTCTCGGAAACATCACTGCGTCGGCATGTGCACGGCTTGGGAAGATCTGTCCTCGCTTGAAAGCCGCGGTCATAAACACTGTTGGTTTAGCCTAAGCATAGCACCACTCCGGTCCCGGGTGTATGAACGGATGAGACTCTCGCGGATCTTTTCGATTCACGTCCTGTTTCCGACGCCAAAAACTGCGAGGGTTTCATTTTACAGTTCTTTTCCGAGAGGATAGTGGTTTCAAGAGGTCCGCGTGCTGACGGTATCTCGGTCCAACCCTTCGTTTTTCCGAGAATCCGGGGCCCTGGAAAGGACCCGTTGGGGGCGGGCACCCCTTCGTTTACCTGTCGATTACGCGTTTCAGGTAAATGTGTCGAGCCGTGTCACTCGTAGGTTCACTGACGGTACGTTTCAAGGTGAACCACGAGTCCTCGTAACCGGTGTCGAAAAGGCACGCTAAGCGTTGGACGCAACTGCGCTCCCGCTCCTACGGGGCATCAGCAAGACGAGCTCTGACGCTGCGTTGCGCAACAGCTGTACGCACACTGGACACGATTCCTGCCTCCATCAGAGAAGCTTGAGTTGCGAAAACGGGACCTCGAAATCCCAGTATCACTTTCCACTCCAGTCTAGGCGCCGCCGGTTCTTCCCTGCGCTCGGCCGTCGTGCTAATCGAGCCTGGAGATCGAGAACCCGGCTTTTCTGCCCCAGTATGGGGGAGAACGCCGAAGCGTCGAGGTCCTCAGTCTGGCCCCGTTCGGTCCGTATGGCCCACTGTGAACACATCATTTGGCAAGCAAAGACGACTTGCCGGACACGCGGCATCGAACGTCCCCTGTAAACCACGTCGGCGCCTCTGCATCACACACGGGTTCGTTCTGCTTCACAGAACACAGGCAGCTGGTTGTTCGTCCCCCTTCCCTGAACCTGGCTGTCTCGCCCTTCTGTCCCTTCTGTGACCTGTGTAAGAATTCTGCAATCCTTCCGGTTTTCACTTCCTGAGCACCTCCCTGGAACGCCAGAGCCAGTCTTTGCGCATTCTTGCAAGTCGCGCCGCGCATGGACTCTCCACTGCGCCTTTTTGCACAGCGTTTCCACCGCCCACCCCTCCCAGCAGCCACACGCCGCGGGCAGTGCAGAGCCTTCAGAAGCGCCTCGATTCGGAACTCTCGCTAGGAGGAAGATGGGCACACGACGCAGACTCCTGAGGGAGACGCACAACCGCACGCGTGGCACACAGAAACCGTGGGCGTCTCACGCTTTCCTCCAGAAGGCACGGCCAACCTACGTCTCACTGATCTTGCTGCCCATGCGTTCTCCCGCTGATCCATCTCTAGATCAGCGGAGCGGCTGTGCCTCACGAACCGCAGAGACGTGGACCAGCCGCGAGACCGCGGCACAGGTTACGAGCAGCTCTCCTTGTTCTCACACACTCTCGCCGGCCCCGACTTGTACGAACACTTACTCTCGACATAACTAAGCAGCCACTTCAGATCGATAAGCAGATACTTCACGGCCTTCGTCCACCGCTCGTCCTGGCTCATCTGCAGCCGGATGGACAGGCCGCCGACGCGGTCGCCTGCGTGAGCAAACAGAGCGCGAAAGCGGAGCGTTCTTCACCTGGAAATTCAGCATGGATTTTTGCATGGACTTGCAGCGGCTTTCAAAAGATCCAGGAACGCGATGCGAGAAGTCTGCATAGCAGTCGGAAAGCCAAACCCCGGCGTACAAGTTTTCTTCCCTCGCCGAAGGACTTTCCGGCAAAACAGCTCACACACACAGAAACCTCTCTTTATTCTAATGAAGGTTTTTATTGGAAGAGCAACCATCTAGCGACGTGCGAGACGCGGGCGCCGCCCTGGCAAGCGCCGCGGTGACACGTCCGTCAGGGGAGATCTCAGACAACACCTGCTGAAAAGGGCGAGAGACACCAAAACGACAGGAAACAGATCCGGCGACGTACTCTCTACCGCGAAAGGGAGTTCAGGAGGCTCCCAGGGTGTCTGTACACCAGGGGACGCGTACGGCGGCCAGGGTTGGCGAGCAAAGTGGACGAGCGCTTCGTGAAGCTGAAGTCGCGCAAACGGAGAACAAGCGGAACGAGAACGTCATTTGCCACAGCTGCGAACCGTCTCCGTTTCAGTCACTGGCAACAGGAGTGCTGACACCGGCGCAAAGAAAGTCATCTGCAGGTTGAAACGCCTTCTCAGACAAAAGCCCAGAAATGGGTATGTTTCCACTACCGCTCTGTGACTCCCGCCCACGTGCAACTCCGCCAAGCCACGTCCACGGTTCCAAACGAGGCAGACTGCATGCAGCCCCGACACACGCAAAAAGTCAAGACCTCCGCGCGACCGTTCGTTTTTGGGAGCGTTCGAAGTCGAGCATCCTGTTCTCACCTCCTGCACGCATTCCAAAAACGCGACCGTCGCCTCGTCGAAACGGCGGCTTTTGTAAAAGAAGCGACTGAGACCGGTCTCCTTACCCCCGCCTTGAAGAGGCAGAACAGTGTCGTCTTTTCTCCTGCGACAGGTGCGCAGGTCCACAAAGCCCGCGAGCGTGTAGGAGCAACGGCCAGAGGACAAAAACACGAACTGAGGAAGCACAAACCGAGCCGGCGCTCCGCGGGACACCTGCCGCGGAGTCGCGAGGCTCTGAGCTTTGTTTGACGCGAAACCCGCTCGCTTTTGTGGCGATCGTTCGCCGAGAAGACGCCTCAGGTCTCTTGGACCCGGTGTTTAAAACGCTGGCCCGTTTTGAGGTTCAGACGTCAGTTTAAGACGAAAACTATCGACACAGTCAGTGATCCAGCATAGTTGTGCCGCACGGCCCAGCACGCGGAATCCTAGCGGGGAGACTGTGTCCGTCGAAAAAGGCAACGCGCAGCATGCGAGAAAGCTCTTACCTGATTAAACAGGAGTACGGGCCTCGCGGCAGCAAGCGGTAGTGGGTAGGATGGACGTAGACCTTTCGGAAAAGGACATCCAGAAGCAGACACATGTGGCCCCAGCCACTGTTGATCTCTGCCCAACTTGGACTCGCCGGCGACGAAAGTCGGCCTGCGAAGAACGACAGACATCCACCTGCGTTTCCGCGGGCATGAGATGTTCGTCTCTGCGGATGCTGGAAGTCATACGGGAGCATGGACAGCCCGCTGCGTGCAGGAACCTGTAGGCTGGCGAGACAAAGCCGGACGACACGCCACACGGCCGGGCGGCGCACGCCGAGAGAGGCCTGAACTTTCTGAATTTCAGCAGCTTCTCGACGATATCGGCGTGCGCAATTCGCGCACAAACAATGAAAATGGCCGTGTTCCTGGATGTCGCACTCCGACAAGGGCCCGAGTCACCAGCTTTCTCCCCCGTGCCGTGCCTCGTTCTGCCACAGCCAAGTGTGTGCACAGCGAGACACCGCGGAGGAGACGTCTCGCCTGGACCTAATTTCAAGAGGCAACACGTTTGCGGGAGAGCGTCCAGCCCAACAAGGTACAGCCGGGCATTGTGCCCCGGGCCCTAACTGAACTGGGAAGAACCCCGGAATCCGGCAGTTTCCGATCGGAAACAGACTCTTACCAATTCGGCACGAGTTGATCGACGGCAGCGCGCCGTCCGTCCAGATATGAAACGCATCGTTCATCACATTCAGCTGCTTGAGTCTCTCCAGTTGCTCACTCACGTATTCCCGCTGACGAAGCATGGCTGCCGTTGCCTGAAAAGCCCGAAAAGACGTCGAACCCACGGGGAATAAGCGATGCGCGCTGCCGAAAAGAACCTAGGACTGAAGCAAAGACCAGCTCTGCGCCGGGTGTGCATGAGCGCCTGGTCGCCGAAGACAAATCCGGAAACACCACGACGCGGGGAAGACACCCGATGCTGGGGACTCTGTCGCCGTAGCCGCCACTGCGAACGGAAGGACGACCGTCCCGGAGGCTCACCACGAATCGACTCTCTGGGCGCGGACAGCCTGGCATTCAACAGCCTACCGGTTTCCCATCTTCAAAGACGGGCTACGCACTGGCGTAAGGAAACGGCCGCGACACACACGTCCCCCATTCCCAGCGTCCAGAGAGACGACAAATATACATCAGAGCCGAACTTTAACCCCCGCCCTTCCGAGGTCGCCCGGCAGCCTCTCGGCAGAGCCACAGAACAGGGGAACCGAAGAAGTGGAAGAAGTGGAAGAAAAAAAAAAGTGAGGTCACGAACGAACGGGTCGCGGGAGTCAAGTGGACAAAAGATCGGAGTTGTTTGGACAGGCGAGACGCTTTCCAGGGGACGTGTCGTGGGCTCAAACGCCTCGTCTGGATCCGCCGAAATTCGAGATGTTCATCCACTTGAGTTTATCTTGTGAGCACGCGTGGCAACACAAAAAAAGCAAGCATGTGTTCTCCGTGCTCTGCGCCTCATCTCACCTCTTCTTGCCGCGCGACCCGTCCCTGGTGGGCAGACGAAAGGTGCCAAAGCCGACGCTGCAGGAGATTGAGAGTCAGAACTTCTTCGAGAAGTTCCTCCTCCTCGTCCTCCGCATCCTCGTACTCCTGCTGTGCGGCCAGGAGATCCTGAGCGAGCCGAAGGCGCTGGTGCTCCTCTTGGTTTTCTTCCTTCCTTTCCTGTTTTCCGTCGCGTCGACCTTCATGCAGAGGACTCCTCTGTCCACCCCCGGTTTCCTCGCGAGTCGTCCGTCCTTCCTGACGGCACAGCGAAGGCATCGAGACGTCTTCGCGTTTCTGAGCCCCCTCGGGGGCCTTTGCGGTCCAGCTGTCGAGTTGGGGTCCGTCGCGTTTCGCCGAGAGGTTCTCGACTCCTTCCTGAACCTCCCGCTGCGTGCCAGAGTCCCGTTTACGAGAGCCTCGCGCGCTCTCTGCAGTTTCTTGCTGACCCCGCCGCGCTGTCTCTCCCCGCAGCTTCTTCAGCTTCTCCAGCGCCCTCGTGTACTGCCGCAGCAGAGCTCGCTCTTCCTCCAGTTGCTTCTCGAGCTCGCCCATTGTGGACGAAAAGCATTTCTCGCAGAGCGCCGCGTCGTCGAGAACGAGTTGTGTCCAGTTCTCGCCGTCGTTGAGTCGCGCGACGAACTGCTGACGGTGCTCTTCCTCGCGAGTCTGTCGAGGCATCCCACAGGGAGCACGCGCCTGAGGCGAAGCGGCAGGAGGCGACTGAGCCTCTGAGTTCATCGCGGCAGTCGGCGAAGACGCAGGGACTACCTTTTCATGGTGACTGGACGGCGCTTGAGTTCCAGGGAGGGGAGACAAAAGAACGAACGAATCTTGCAAAGAAGGTGGGTATCCAGACTCCCCGCTAGGCGCTCTGGTTGCCCGCGGGGAAGACAACGAAACTGAGGCCCCGGCACACGAGGACGCGGGAACTGCGTCCGACGCCTGGACTGGCTCAGAGGCACAACGCTGGCCCGGAGGTGTACATACACCGGGGCTCGTTGACGACGCCGGGAGCGAGCGGGGCGAAACTTTCACCTCGTCTCCCGTCGGATTTCGATGATCCGATTTCAAGGCAGCAGCCACAAGGGAGGTTTGCGGCGCGGAGAAGATCCCTGTGACCGACGAAGAACTGGACGACGTTCGCCGAGTTTGGCGCGAAGACTCTTCCAAGCCACGTGCAGAGCACTCCACCGGCAGAAGGCAAGCAGGCGGAATCGCGTCATGGACGACCACCAGGGGCGCAGCGCAGTCGACGCACCGATGCATGGAGCTGGGGCCCATCATTCTCGAGGAAAGAGTAAGGGAAAGGCGCGACTCTCCGCAGGGTGCGCGGAAAACGCTGAGAGAATGCGGGTACCACGTGTTCACTGGTGGAAAGTAGAAATAGGAACGGAGGGAAAACGGACATGGAAGAAGCACAGTCGGTTCGGGTCACGAGGCCGAAGCTACGACGGAAGCGGCGACGCGCTATCACTTGCCGGACAGTTTAGAACAAAAACCGCCTTCGGCCGAGTCTTCGCCGACAGGCGAGAAGTGGAAAGGCAATGCTTTCCCGTGAAAAGCATCTCCAAAAAAGGACGCGCACGCTGGAAACTCCCGGAGGACCGGGGAAATTCCAGAATCCGCTTATTTTTTAGCTGTCAGACACACACGGCGTGTAGGCCTGCGCGTGCCCTGAGTTCTACATCTACCTTTGCGATTCCGCTTTGTGAGTTCGCCTCATCTTTCGTCTTGATAAAGTGTGCCGCTACTTTTGTTCAAAGTTCTTTTAGAGAAAAGCACAAACTTTCCCCTGCGCAGCGGTCGGACAGCTGCCGCCAGCAACCCGCGGAAATCCTCTAACGGAGAACTGGAACGGCCAAGAAGAGGAAACTGTCTTCGGGTACGGCGAGAAAGACTCCTGAAAAGTGTGTCCCGTTCTTCAGGCGGGAAAAACTTGTCCTTCCGGAGAATCTCGGACACAGCGGTCTCCGGAAGAATGCGGTTCCCCCGAAACCAGACTGGCGCTAAGGACACGCAGAAGTAACTTCCGGCAAAAAATGTGGAACGCAGACCGTTCCGCAGAAAAACGAATGCACCAGGAGACCGCATCAAAAAGGGAATCGACTACTGGGTAGGGAGAACAGGAAAGGTTCCAGGCGAAGGCACACCAGATTGGGGACTCAGAACCAGTGTGTCTCGTGCGCAAAGAAGGTTTTTGCTCGAGCGGCGCCATCAGGAGACTTGCAAGTCGACAGCCCTCGATGGGAGCGGTTTTGCCACTCCCATCGAGGACTTGCGGAGTGTCTTTGCGCCTGCATTTTTGAACTCGAAACTCCTGTAGGTCCAAACGGCAACCGTTTCCTGGTCGAGTTCGCTGGTTTTCCTTTTACACGGGGATGCACGAGGGAGAGTGCAACGCGGCTGGATGCCTCGACATCTGGTTTCGAGACGGTAGCCACTGGCTGGACAACAGAGCGCTGTTTATACCCGCGTTGCGCTGGATGACTTGCATGCACGATGACAATCTCAAAAGCGGGTAACGAGTGGACGAAGTCGAAAAAGGCGCTTCCTCGCCTACACCTGCCTCCTACTTTTTTCCAAGGTTTCTTTCCCTCGTCGGGGGGAATCTGAACCGCGTTTCGTTTTCCTGATTTCCTCCAGTCCTCGGAAATTCACGTCCTCGCGGTCGAGCTCCTCAAACAGCGAGTCGCACTACGTGGTGCCCACGGCGGGATTGACTCCGGTCGAACAGCTACGCCTCTGAAAAGTCGCTACGTCGGTTCTGGAAAGCTGGCGCCTCTCTCTTTGTTTTCCCCTCTACTATCCGGTCTTTTCTTCCTGTCCACACACACATCGTCGGAACGCCGATCTTTTCCGGTGAACTCCAGAGGCGGTACAATCGACGGCTGAGCGCACGGGCTCCGGCGTCCGAGAAGCTTAACGATTATGGCTTCCTTTCGCTCCAGCAAGTTTCCTGAAGTTTGTCGGTCTTCTCTCGACTCTCTTTGTCGGTCTGCTTCGCGCTCCGCTTCTTCTTGTATCCTCGGCCTTTCCACGGCCGACCGGACCCAGCCGGCCTCTCATGCAAACGGCAATCCAGTGTCTCGACCTCGAAAGCGGGTCCATCGTTTGCCGTCCTGACCATCCTCGGCTGCCTAGCAGGTCATGTGCTCGGGTTCTCCAAACCGTACACGTCCCGTTTTCGGGCACAGATTCCTGTTTTTTTCTGAAATGTGTCGCCCTGACTGACGCGAGCTCGACTGCTGCCCATAGAGGCGTCGCCTCGAGCGCCGCCACGCGTCAGTCGATCGCGCACGCGCGCGCTTTTTTCCTGTGGGGCCAGTGACGCATTGCTCTGTGTGTGGACCACCTGCCTTGCTCGGCTTCGCTCTGGGGGCTGTTTCTTTTCCTTTTCGTTCGCGCGCCCGCGCCGCCTTCAGATTTGCTTTAGGTGCGACGCCCAACACCTGTTCGACTGGGCCAGTGGAGAAACGGCTCGTGAGGCGCCAGCAATGTTTCCCCGCCCGTGATGTCTTTTCCTGTCGTCCTCGGGGACGGCGAGACAGACGTTTCGTTTTCTTTCCTCCTCGTTCGGTTCGCTCGGGGTTGCTCTCTCGCCGCGGTGCGCCCGCCGCTTTTCCTTCCGGGTTCATGTCCCGGGCAGTGCATCCTTCTCTGTTTCTCTCGCCGTAGAAACGATGAGGATTGACTCCGGCCAATTCCGCGCGTTTCTTCTTTCGTCGTCCCCGGGTGCATGGCCACCCTTCTTCTTCGCCTGCGACGACCCCGAATCGTGCTCCGCTCCAGGCGGCGCGCCGGCGGGGGCTTCAGACTCCACTCTCCCTCCCTCGAAAGTGTGCGTCTCCTCCGCGGATCAGGGCAGGCGCTTCGCCGCGAAGGCTGCGCAGCGCCGCGGCTTCCTGACGGAGTTCCTGCCGGTGCTCGAGAAGAAACAAGTCCGGTTTTCAGTCCTCAGGGCCAACCTCCTCTTTCTGTTTCCGCCCACGGAACTGCCCCGGCAGCAATGGCTCGCCCAGCAGAGTGCGCTGCTGGACAGCGGCCCGGAACCTGACGCGCTGGACATTTTTGACGACGTGGAAATTCTGCTCCTCGAGGAGGTCCGCGTCGCCCCGATACGACGGAGACGGTTGGGACTCACGACGCCAGGTAACGAACCCACGCGCCGCAGCAGAAAGCAGAGCGAGCGGGAACGTGAAATCCGTAAAAGACGTTCGCTGGAGCTCCAGTTCTGTGTCGAGTGAGTGGGAATCGGGTAAGTTTTACGCCGACGAAAACGGTGACTGTGACACAGAGTCTTCCGCGTCGTCAGGGAGCATCAAACGCGGGACAGGTACATGGGGGCAGTTCGTGGAACGAAAAAAAGAGCACAACTGGGTAGCAGCGACGAGGTCTTGCTGAGCTGAAGCGTGTCTCTGTCGTGTGTTGTGTCCTGTCCGGGTGCTTCTGTTTGGGGGGGGGGGGTCGGCTGCATGCGCAGGCAGTGCGTTCGGCGAGACTCTTCCAGATGAGGAAGACATCCTGTACGAAGTCGAGGCGGAACCTCGGGGACAGACCACTGCGGACGGAGAGCGCAGCACCGATTCGGAGCAGAAGCCCGCGGAGGAAAACGCGAGCGAGTTCGAGTACGGCGTTTCCTTGAAGTTTGAGGCGTGTCACTGCCAAGACGAATATCTTTTTTTCGCCAAAAATCGCGCATGCAGACAGGCCTGGCTCGATGCCCTGACAAAGTACGTTGTTCAGTGGACACATCTGCGAGTGAGGCAGAGTAACCTTTTCACGTGAGACCTGTAAAGGGTGGATTCGCGCTGGCCTTTCGAGTCCGAGAGGAGTAGCGGACGATCTCTTGCAGCCTGCGAGCTCTTTTTTTTCTTTCGCTTCGGTCAAAGTGAACGCCACCAACTCATCCTGTCTTCGACACCCGCGCGGCCTTTGGCTCGCTTCCTGTCTCCCAATTGTCTTCTTCACTTTATTTCCGCACGTGACATCACGAGGCGTTTGCCCATGGATCTCGCGCATATACAGGTTGGCGTCCACTTAGCCGTGCTCAGTGTATTCGATTACTCAGGACAGGGCGTCACCCCTCCACGTCGGTTGTTCACAGAACTCCAAAGTCATGCGTTTCTCCTTTTGCACGTTCGTGTGTGTGTGAGAGAGAGTGCCTGACTTGGGCTATATCTCTCCAGTTCGGCCCTCGTATGTGTGTGAAGTATAGAGACCCCTGGATCCTGTCGGTTTGGCGCATCTCGGCCGCGACTCTCGCGACATCTGTCCAAGTTCGGCAGCTGTTCTCCGGCATGGCTTCGATTTCCTGTGTCCCTGTCGACCGTCTCTGTGCCTCCAGAGCGGCAAATACGCGCGGCCAGATCGAAGCTCTCGTTGAAGCGGCCTCGGAGAGCCGCTTTGCGGCGAGTCGCTATTGGACCAGATGCCGGGCGCTGCGTTACGAAGCGCAAAAGTGGAAGTCGCAAGTTCTGTGCAATGCCGAGAAAGGGGAAGGCGAACTGAGGTCTTGCAATGCTAGGGAACACGATAGGTACGGGCCAGCCGGCGACGCGCTCGAAGAACGGCTTCTTCGTGTTTGGCCGTACATGCATACATATATTTACATATATATATATATATGAATATATATATATATATACATGGATATATATGAACGCCTTTCTGCGGCTTAGCGGATTGACAGGTCTATCCTCACAGGTCCGTCAAACTCTCCGTAAACGGGTGCTGATAGGAATCACGTGGTAACTCAGCCCGAAAGCAATCTCTTCAGGTGACGAGGATATGTTGTGTGCCGCTGCTCGAGAGAGCCCATATACCGATGCCTAGATTTCAAACCGGTGGACGCATCTGTTTTTGTAGTAACGTGAGTTCACGTTTGCACGATCCAACCGGTGTATCCCTGCATATACACTCGCCCATACGCTTGGGGACACACTGGGACTTGCAGGCTAACGCCTGGCGCTGCAGAGAAGCGCCCTGCTGAGCCTGTCTCCCGCGGTATCTCCAGTGTCGCCCCCGGGGAGTTCAGACATGCGAAGGCTCCCGTGCGGTCCGGCCTCCTGCGCGTCTCTCCTGTTTCAGACTCTGCGAGCGCGTGGTCATGCTGGAGGAGCTCGTCGACGCGCTGGAAGGCCAGTTGGTCCTGGCAGAGGAGAAGAAGTCGGAGGAGGAAGTGAATCGGGAAATCACCATTCTCCAGGATGCGCTTCTTGTCGAAGCTGAGAAGGTTCGGCTCCTTTCCGTCCCTCGCGGCGCCGCCCACGGCTTCACCTGTTTTGCCCGATCCTCCCCGTGCATTCATCGACGGGCTAGAGTTCTGCGAAATCCCCCGGATAGATTCCAGCGACGCAGCGATAGAGTGACTCCGCAGCGCCGCGCAGTCCTTATTTAAAACGCGTCTGAGGCGACCTCTTTCCCTTCGCGTCTGCAGGGGACACCGTCTCTAGCTTGAGTTACCCAACAGGCGCCGGCAGATCTGTCCTGGCTCACACGAAGCCTCGCTTTTTGGTTTGCTGCATTTGCCTTTGGTGCCCGGATTTCGCGTCTCCCGCCTCCTAGGTCCACGCGGTCTGTCCAGTCTTCAGCCAGCACCGAAGCGGCGAGAGTGTCTCTTTTGCGAGTGAGGCCGGTGGCGATAAAGTAATGGCGATGGAGAACCTGTGGGTTGATAGGTGCCGTGCGAAAGACCGTGTTCGCGTTTTTCTGCAGACATGCCGCCTAACGCAGATCCTTTGCGACGTGTCGGAAGCGCTCCCTGGCCAAGTCGGCGAGTCGATTCGGCAGCTTGCAAAGAAGCTCAGCAGCCAGGCGCTTCCGCGTCCGCCAGGCGCTTCCGCGTCCGATGCTGCCGGTACGGCGCACGCAGAGACGACAGACTCTGCCACGCCTCCACAGAAGGCCGAGAACCAGGCGCAAGCAGTTCGCCCCATCTTCTCGAAGGCACCGTTTCACGGTCATTCGCCCTTGCCTACGGCGTCCTTGACTCGACAGGAAGCGAGAAAAGGGGCGGACCAAGTTCCAGCCCGCGAGTCGTCGTACCCTTCTCTTTCTTCGTCCCCAAACGCCTCTCCCTCGCCTTACGCGTTAATCCCTGCGACGCCCGGGGGGATGTCTCCTCTTTACACCGAGCGGGAACTGCTTGCAGCTCTTGCGGTGAGGACCGGGGCGCGCTCCGGAGAAGGGCCTCGCCCGGGCGAAGCAGAAATGGGGAGCCACGCGACGCCGGGGATGTCACACCGAGGACGCGCGCCTACCGCCCACTCACTGTGCTGTTTAGCAGCGAGGAGACACAGCTATTTTGCCCGGCGGGCATATCCACTCGGCCCTCCAAAACGACCGGGAGATCTCCCCGTGGGGACCGACCGCGCGGCGTCACGAGCGAGTCGAGCAGCTACGGTGTCCTCGCGTTTTCCAGAGTCGCTCGCTTCAGCTTCTTTGGCGCGTTCTTCCTTGTGCCGAGAGAACGTTGCTGGGAGCGTCGGGCCTCCTCCAGGCCGGTGTATCTCGCCGTCGACTGGAGCGCAATCTCGCGCCGCCTCACCTTCCGTTTCTGCTTCGTTCATTGCACCCTCCAGCATTCGAAGGGGGAGTGTGACCTCGAGAAACGTTTCGCGTCTTATTTCTTCCGGCGAGGTGCGGAATCAAGGAAGCGGAGCGAGAGACATGGAAGGCGCGTCGTCCGTCGCGCCTCACCCCGCAGCTGCGTCGGGCCAGGCTTCCCCCGCTCAAAGGGGGTTGGTGTCTTCTCTTTCTCCGCCGCGTTCTTCGCCGCACTCAGCTCTTCCACAGATTCAAGGCGCTGGTGAGGGTCCATTGAAGATCCCGGCAGGGTTGCCGAAGGCAAGTGCAGTCGGCGCCGCTGAGTCGGGTAAGGCATGCCCACATGCAGCCAAATTGGTGACCCGCCCAAAGTGTCCTCCGCTTCGACTTCCCCTCCCCGCTGGTTCAGACGCCAGTGCGGAAAACCATCCGCACGGGCGGGGAACAGACGAAAAAGGGCTGGGATGCACGCCGGCGAAACCCAGCGGGAAGCGTCCTGCGAATCCCAAGTCCGCGACTGCTGGGAAAGGTCCCCTCTCGAAGCCTCCCGCAGGCGCCAAGGCAAAACAGGGTCAGAAGGCGGAGAGAGCACACCGCGAGAAAGAGGGCGAACATGCCACTGACGCCAGCGAAGAACGCTCACCTGCGAAAAGTGGAACGGATTCCCCCGAAGAGACAGTCAGCTCGACTGCTGCTTCCGTTGCTGGCGGGGGAAAGACAGGCGAGACGGAAAAGGTTTCTGCCGACGCGGGGAAAGAGAGTTCGTCCCCTCCGGGTCAGAAGACGCATACGGCCGGGAGAGACTCGAAAGTTGGAGAGCCGGGAGGACTTCTCGATGCGAAAGACCAACCGAGTTTGATAGGCGCGAAGAAGATCGGCAAGCGTCCGCCGGGAATTCCGCCGGAGAGAAGGGGACGGGACGAAGCAGGCAAGAGCGGCGAAAGCCCGGGAGAGAAAGAAGAAGGAGAGGAAGCAACGAAGAGAGAAGACCCGAAACGTCTTGGGTCAACAGCGACGCTCGAACGAAGGAATACAGGGGGCGTAAACGGCGCAAAGTCTGTTATCCTGGAAAGAGGTTCCCCCCAGAAAGTCGTTCTCACGCTGGCAAAGGGAAAGGTCGCCTTGGTAGGGCATGGGCCTCCTTCCTTAGGAATGGAGCCTTCGCTTGCCCAGCTGAAAACGGCCTTGGAACCCCCTCATCGGCCAGCGAAACAGGCGGGAAACCTCCCAGGAAAGCCGCCTGAATCTGTGCAGCACTCGGATACTTCAGCTGCGTTTGCGGTCCCGCAGAGATCAGCCGCCACGACGACTCTCCATCGATGTTCGGATGCGCCTGAAGGGGCTCCAGGGCCTCTCGCTGGCGGTGGTGGAGACAAGGAGACGCGCTTGGAGGCCAAGGGATCGCCGCATCTTGGTCGAATCCCGCCCGACAACAAACCGGAGGGCGGCACAGATTTGAGTTGTTTGGAGCGAAAAGAAATGACAGCCAGTACGCACGTTCCGTCATCGAAAGGAGGGAAACCGAAACAAGTGAATGAAACGGCAGTGGCGCGCAAAGACTGCCAAGCAAAACCCGCCAAAGAGAACGGTGAATCGTCGAAGACTGTTTCACCATTTTCTGCCACTGAGCGCCCCGTAGCAGTGGGTACGTCAACGCGTGCGGCACATGGGCTTGAGGTGGAGCACGTGCCTTCCTCTGTGCTTCTTGCCGAAGGAAGGAGAAACCAAAGGGACTTCGTGGAAGTGTGGCATTGTGAGGCGACCGAACTCGACGGAACAGAGAAACCGAAGGAAGGACGGGCGACAGCGAGAACTGCAAAGAGAGACAAAGACGTAGAACGCGACTATCGCGTTCACAGAGTTGATTCCGACGGCGTTCCGCGCGAACCTACGAAACTGCGAAATCGAGACCCGAGGAAAATGGCCAAGGAACGTGACGACGGGCTGGCATTTTTCCGCCAAAGCAGCGGGCGTAAGCAGACCTATGGAGACCTCGCCCGGAAGCACTCTCGAGGTCGAAGCTCCTGTTCCGCCGTTTCTGGCGATGTCGAAAAGTTTTCCAGGCGAACTCGTGCTAGGTCCCGCAGCTCTGAGGAGTCGTCGGGATATTCCGACGGGGAGGAGGAAACCGACTTCGAGTCTGACAGGTCGTCCGATTCAAAAAGTTTTCCGGGAAACGACGGAAAACCTGAGTTCTGCCTCCCTCCCCCAGAGAGGGACACGAGTGGGGACAGCATCGATAACCTCATTCACCGACTGGACGCTCGCTGTCACCAGGCGGGGGCCACGTCTCTCTTCAGCGCAGAACTCTCTCAAAAAGACATGCCAAACAGGAAACGAAACTACATTGGAGCGTACGGACGCGCGCGTCTTCTGGAGCGTTTGAGATCCCTGGTAGAGGCCGAATCACGTTCGCCGGATTTGTGTTCCCGTGGTGACCATTCCGCCAAACTGGAAGGCGCGCGCACGAAGACAAAAGAAAAGAACAACAGAAAGGAGCGTCAACGACAAACCGACTGGAGGATGGTCAAAACTGCTAGGACAAGAGCGGCCGGCAGCGATTTCAGTCTTTGTCCCGGCCTCTCGTCCCTCTGAGCCGAAGGAGTGAGAATTTCCCTTTTCCCCAAAATTTTCCAATTCTTTTTCCGATCCATCGAGCGCCTCATCATCCGTAGGAGACTGCGACGTGTTTGAGGGATTTCAGTATTGTTTGAACCACGCAACTACACGACACCTAGAAACTACATTTGTTTCCGCTTTCTTCTCGCCAACATACGGCACACGTACTCAACGATGCGCGTATCTCAGGATGCTTGCGCAGGGAGCGGAACGTCTAGCACGTTCAAAAGCGACCTAACTTGTGAACTCAGGCTGAAGTTCCAACGTCCAACTCATTCTACGAACTCAACTACACCTGCTCTATCGCTGGACACACGTGGCCGGGAAGGACTGCACACAGATTTTAGACCCTCGTCAGAAAGCTTCGGGTTTGATTCGCACGAGCAGAACTGCTGGATTTACTTTTCCGACTACCCAAATTAACACTCGCTGCACGGGTGTTTCTTTTCCATCACAGGGCATTCGAAAGTGTAGATGCCCCATTATCCCCATTTGCGTGTCATTGTGCCTTTGCATGTTTGATACCTCAATTGCCGCTCCAGCTCGTGCAGTATCTGCTGAGCTTTTACGAGAAAAAGAGTGACAAACGGCCTACAGTTTTCGCGGACGACATATCCTTGTTCGGTGAAATACCGGTATACAGGAGAAAACACTGCCTCCTGGCGAGTTTCCCCCGTCCAGATCGTTTTATCTGTGTTGCTTCGCCGCCCCTTTGAGACGATGTACGTAGTCTTACAGTGGCTGCTCCTTTTCCTAATCTCTACAAACTACAGGAGTTGACGACCCGGAATCCACAAGCATACGTTTCGATGTACTAACGGTAGGGCATCCCGAACGACGACTCGATAAAGTGTGAACCAATACAGGAATAAAATGGAAAAAAAGGCAAATTTTTCTTCTACTGGCGAGACGTGGGACGGGGTGGAAGACAGCTAGTCGCTTGTATGCCAGATTAGCTCGCATTCTAGTATCCAGCGGCACGTTTCATGTGTCAATACGGGAAAAAACGGCACTCGGCACAAAGACTAGGCTCCATCTAGGCATCTCTCGCAGAAAGACTACGATAGCAGTTGTCCCTTGAAAAACAGCGGACATATGCGGGAGAAGGCAGGCCTAGGACATTTCCGAGTTTCCACACCTCTCGCCACAAAAAAACCTATCCCCGTGGACCGTGCGGGGACTGAGAGCAACCATAGCACGCGTATGAACTCGGGAGTTTTCGCTTTGGGGTCGGTTGTGCGCA
The DNA here is from genome assembly GCF_000208865.1 of Neospora caninum Liverpool. Lineage (NCBI taxonomy): Eukaryota > Apicomplexa > Conoidasida > Eucoccidiorida > Sarcocystidae > Neospora > Neospora caninum. The sequence goes on from NC_018387.1 coordinate 309,824, forward strand.
GTGGACGTCTGTTCTGTTCTCAGGACACTGACACAAAGGGGAGTCACGGGAAGAACGAGACAGATAATTTGTATAGAGAAAGCGACGGAAGGTGAACGTGTTCCTCTCCTCAGTTTCACTCCTCTTTGAGGGGTATACCTTTCCACAGGAGGGTGTGCACCCCAACGAAGCACATGTATCGAGGCGAGAAAGGACTACGGTGAAGGCACGAGAACACTCTTCCCGGTGCTCCTCCCTTCATCCCTCTGTGCCACGTTTCTGTCTGTCTCCCCGATAGCATCTCCACTGAAACGCTGCAGAAACGTCTTGTATATAACGCGAGAAAGGATACCGCTATGGAAACGGTAGTCCTACCGTTTGTCTTGTCGCCCACACGCAAAGACATTCTCCTCCTCCCCTGCCTTCGGTCATAATCTCCCTTTCCGTGTGTCTTCTGGCGTCTCCGTCCTCTCGATGTTTACCCCTTTCAAATCTCTCTCCTGCTCAAAGAGCTGCACACCGTGTCCGCTGCCGATCCTTCTCCGTAAGTTTGCAATCACATCTACGGGCCTCTCCACCGTCCACTTTTGCCTCAGATCTGTTGCGCACTGTTCATAATCCGTGTCCACGTCCATTCTCGATTTACGCACCTGTTACATCAGCCTCTCATTCCGCTTCCCGAAAGGACACACTCTTCCTCGACCGTACCCAGACGAGCCGACACCGACCGGAACTCAAAAACCTTCTAGACTCCCCCTCCCATCGAACGGACCTTCTCGTCACCTACTCCGGTCGTCCTCGGCCGCCGCGGTAGCTACCAACCGCGCCTCCCCTGAAGCCGCGACCTCTGAACGCACAGAAAACAATCACGGTTGGAGAGCGCAGCCATCTTTCCGAGCAACATCGCTAGTGCTCCACTGCCACGAAAGAAGGCGTCAGCATGCACGTCTTGCAGCCCATCTAACACTATACATCCCACAAACACATTTCATAGCGGATGAAAATATCTCCCGGCAACTACACGGCCGTTCTCAACTTCTTTCGCCCCTCCGCGGGTGAAACACAATACGGCGCACACTGTGCTGAACGTCAATGAACCCTGCCGACTGCCGTACACAACAGACACGCATACATATGCACATGCATGTGTCAAATCTCCCCTCTGGGGAAACACTTGTTTCTCCAGGTTCGTTTTTCCCTCCTTGCGCGTCTTGAACTTACCGCCCCCTGCCTCTATAGCCACCGCTGTAGTCGTTTCCGAACTCGCCGTTGTTATACTCGGCTCCATAGTCACCATTCCTGTACTCCCCCTCGTAGTCACCTCCACGTCCCCCTCTGTAGCCTCCACGGCCACGGAATCCTCCCCTGTTGTAGCCTCCACGGAAGTCGCCGCCTCCTCTGTAGGCGCCCCGGCTGTATCCCCCGCGGTATCCACCTCGGTAACCCCCGCGGAATCCACCGCGCTCGCGGAAGCCTGCAAGTCAACAAAGACACAAGACAGGAAAGAAAATGAGGGAATGAGAGAAAAAGTGAAGACCCGACTACACCAGAGCTGGTTCACGCCGGACACGGAAGTCACAACAGGCAGCACGGAGGGCATTTTCACATACTCCCTCGCCTCCTGGCCCTCGGGTGGCCCCACCCTTTTGACTGCGCAGACGTGTTTGTTGTGTGTGCATGGCCTTCTCCCTCTGACAAAAACTCACCTCCGGTTTTGGTGATTTCCTCGGGCTTCATTTCCTTCACGAGGCTCTCATCGATCGGGGCCTGATATCCGGGGTCTTTCTGATCCAGAAGGTCGAATGAGAGCGTGATTTCGAGGAAGGAAACGACGCGGTCTTCCTTGACCTTGTCCAGTCCTTCCTCAGTTGGTTCATACACGTCAGTGATCGTCGTGCTTCCACATTTTGTGATTTGGTGAAGCCCCTTGAAGCGGCGTTTCAGGACTTCTGCCAAGGTCACGGCACGTGCGATGGCATTGCCTGTTGCCTTGATGGTGATTTTGCGCATGTTCTGCTCCGTCAGAAGTCGTGCTGCGTACGCCACGTAGTTCATCACTTTTCCTGCCGAAGTAATGCGGATCTCGTTGGAGCCAATAGGCTCCTTGTCCTTAGGAACCTTTCTGTACTTCTCCATTTTGACGCCAATAACCCAAAGGAATCCTCTTCCGCGAGACTAACCTCAAAAAATATGCGTTCCACTGGAGCGTCTGACGGCAAGTCTCGCCTCCTCTAATGCGTACCCGTTATGGGGGATCTTCGGATTTTGGTGCGGAAAGGGTAGTGTAGGTTTTTAAAAATGCTGTTCAAACTCTACTAATTTGAACAGACTATCGAGGTAACCTCTCCGGTTAAGAGGACCCTCGTTGATGCAGAGAAACACAAACCCGGCCAATAATGCCGTGATTCGTGACCTCCGCAACGCAACCTCTCACTCCCGTCGCAAGCACCGCTCGCTCTTTCCTCTCGACTCCGACACGGCGGTCTGGTATTTGCGTCCTGAAAAGTACAGACAACAGATACACTGGAAAACGAAACAGGGTGACAGCTCGGCACAATAGCGGTGGCAGAGTGCCCTCCCTCCTCCCAACCTGCAACTGACTCAACCTTCCCACGAGAGCCCTTCATAAAAGCAACCGTACAACCATAGACACCTCTAAAGAAGATACGGACGAAGATGATGGCTTCGAAGTGGGCACCGTCGTTGGCGGTACCGCAGCTGTATGTACACAGCAGAGAGGTGACCGGCTGACAGCGCCCGGGCGAATGAAATGCTTCCAGGCGCACTTGGCGGCCCCGCCAGCACACCCTATGCACCAAATACAACGATTATTGCCGTATAATCGTACAGAAATACGGAAAATAGGAGTCAACGCGAGGGAACACATGCACAACGTCCCCGGCTGGTATCAGGAGGGAGTGACGGGGGGGTTGGGGGGGGGGGGAACGCCGGTGAGTACGATACGACGTGGCTGCGGGATGCAGCGGACAACTTGAAACATATACCGAAATATACGAACGAGAGAAAAGGGAAGGCGTGGGGATAGGACATGAACAAGGAGCCAGCCTTATCATACGAGCGAAGTCTCGAACACTTCCATGGGTGTGCTTGTCAGTTTACACAGTTGCAGAAACGAAGTCTCGCCCTCCCGCAACATCCGGCCAACGGTTCGTGAGGAGAGCCATCTCCTCGCAACCATTGCCAACTTGAGTCTCAAAGAATGATTTCGGAGACAAAAAGCCAAGAACCTTATTCGTATGCAACCAAACACCGGACATTCTGGCGTCCACGGTTTACCCTTGCCACACGCTCTCCGTCTCTCACCGTTCGCCGCAGAAGAAGGACGTCTTTCGCTTCTCTTTTGGTTCCAAAACGCGTTTCTCTTATTGCAGCCGTTCCGCCTTCCAACTCGAGACTCTCCCTTTTCTATCGCTCTCTCCACGCAGTTCACCCACTCTTCATTTTCACTCGCTCTCATTGTGTTTTTGGGGCGGGGAGGGCGGTTGTGGACGCCTACAGCACTGCCACACCATCTCGACCGCAGAACGCATGAGCGCGGCAGAAAGCAGCAAGGCGCCCCCCGTCTTTTTCCCGAACCGCCCTTTCGCCGCACCCCGAGGCCGAATCACACCAGAGCGGAAGCGCAGCAACCCCGCGCATTAAGGTATAGACAGTACGCATCCATAGTGACCGCAGCGTGCCTTTCGCTGCTTTTGGGACACTACATAGCGTCCCACCTTGCGCTGTGTGACTGATTCGCACTTTCTGCTGTTCCACCCTGCCCCAACACACGGGGATATCGACCCACTGGTTGGACGGGTGCCGCCTAACCTATCGCAGGTGGCGTATACCCGAATCTCTTGCGGTTGCCAGAAAGTCTATCTGCGGTTGCACGTAAAAAGCATGCGGGAATCACAATTTATATCGTGTCGCCGGGAAGCGTCTGCGTGCGTTTTATGGCTCTTCTTAATCGTGTTGCTCCCACCGTCAACCCAAGCGCTGTCACAGTTTTGTGACGGTTTGTGACGGACAACGGTATAATCCCGTCACGCCGCACTTGCCAGGCAGCGCAAGGGTAAATTGGTGAATCGGCGGAAGTGCGAAATTTAGGGGTTTTTTGCGTTGCTAGGAAATGTTTGGACGCGAGCCGCCGTATCTCAATTGGACGAAAGAGGTAAGTCAGAAAATGCCCCAGGACTACAGGACGCGCATTGTGGCGGAAAGGAGGTGGAGTAGAATTTTGAAATTGAGAATGTTTGCATCATGTGCCCGCGAGAGAACACCGTAATCTAAAGAACTGGGTGCTGAGCGTGACCTGTTGGCCGCGCCGTCAGCGTGTACGCCGCCGGCAGCCGGGACCTCAATTTGGCTGCCAATGCTATTTGTACAGATTGGGTTAATGAAGTGTGCTGTGAGTCAACGCCAGAGGCGTTTTAGTGCAGTATTACTTCAGCAATCACCCGTAGTTTTCGGCCACTCAGGAGCACTTTCTCTCGAGTACCGAACACGATTTGGGAAATAACCAGAATCAAACATCTGACGAAAGGTCTACGAATTCTGTACAATGATCGTTGACACGAAATCAGCTGTGCACTCGTCTGACCCGGCGCTTAAAACACTGCCAAAGGAAGCTTCGATTTTCTGTAAGAGAGACGCCACGTGTAAACGCCATGATAGGCTTTCTTCCACATGTGAGTAGATGCAAGACGCTGTGTCCCATACACCCCCTAAAAAGTTCATACGTGCGTGTAGTACTTGAATACAATGAGTAAGGTCGGTACGGAAAGGTTCCACCGACCCGACAAAGTCGACGTGTGCCACTTCAGCTCTATTGATTCCAGATGTAAGCGAACATATTTGCAACAGGTACGAAACATTTGTGGATCCTGGAGATACACGCCCGGTTCACCACAGGTGCTCTCCTTACTTCCCCGCATACGGCGGTGGAAGGCTATCCTGTGGTGATCCAGTCAGACCATCAGTATTACAAGCTGCCAATTGCTTCTCTCGACTAGCAAAACAGGGCAACAACCTGGTTTAATACAGCTGCGTCAAAACACAGAGGAATTGGGGATAAGCGGAGTCCTCCCCCCGTGTCGTGTCAACGAATTTCTCCGGTGAACAAACTAAACGTCGTAGTGAATGCGCAGAGACGCGACCACAAATCGGTCTGCTTCCGCAACAAAGGCGCATGTTTTTCATGCACATTCGACCCCTACCTGGGCTTACGTTACACCTGAACATGTTTTGCACTAAACTCAGCGGTGGACAAACGAAGTCTCCTGGTGTCACGTTTCCGGCCGGCATCGTTGCTGACGAATCACGCAACAAAACTATAACCACGTGATTTTTTTGTGGACACGATCTGCGGATGTGAACATCTGGGGCAACGAATTTTCCACTGCGTGCCACCGGTGACTGGATCGCTGCCCATGAAATTTCGAATGTCCTCTTTTGAGGAAGTCAGTGCCTGTTTCAGGCAATTCCGACACACAGTGCACCCACAGTTTTCCATGTTCCGTAAATCCGATTTCTTTACTGCCTTCCCGCAGCAATGCGCCGTCACCAGAACAGGCGCCCCACCACTCGGAAAGGTTCTAGCTGCAAAAGAAAATAGGACAAGAGGCGGAGCGGGGAATGATAACTCTTGTTGAGTTTGCAGAAGACTGAGGGAATGCAGCCTCATGCGATAGATCTTCAACAGCGGAGAACTTTCAAGAACACTCCCCAGATATGTACCATTTTCCCTTGCCGCAGTCGATCCACCGAAAGTCAGCTGCTGAGAAGAGAACCCCATGTCAACTGTAGGACGGAAAAAAAGCAGTTGCGACGGCCTTTCTACTTTCAACCCTGACACAGGAGTTGCATTCTGTCGAAACCAGCACTCCAGACTTTTGAACCCGCAAAGTCGAGACCTGCGCAGCTGCAAAAACACCTCCGCTTTACTCCGAAATTTGTAAGTTTCTCGATATGCTGTACAGCACCACAACGACCATGGACCATTTTTCTTCGACCTTTGTGTTTGAAAAAGTACGGGTGCGGCTGCACACAAAGTAACGTCAAACGTGTTGATGCTTAATTTGGACGTTTCTTACTGGGCGTCCCGGACGACTGTGACTCCAGGCCGCTTCGCCGTGAGAAATTGCTCAGCACGCTGTTACCATCGTCGTTGTCCTGAGTCAGGAAGCTTTCAATGCCTTTCTCGCTTGAAGTCCGTTCAAGTGCTCTTAGGTCAACCGCCCGCTTTTCGCCCGCTTCGGGAATTGTTCGCAAACTCGTGGACCGGCTCCCCGCGCGCGATTCAGATTCAACAATCATGTCCGGAGGTACAGACGTAGTGCTTTGCTTGGAAGTGATCGCAGCATCCGGTTTGCCCCCTTCTTCGGGGATTGTTCGCAAACTCGTGGCCTGGGTGCCCGCGCGCGATTCAGGTTCTGCAAACATATCTGAAGATAGAGATATCAAGCTCTCTCTCGGGCTTGATCGCCCCCCTTGTCCTGACAAAACAGAGAAGGTGACTCGGGAAGTCACTTGACGAAGCGGTGCATCGTCCCCTGTATTGCCGAAATCGAGCCGTAAAGTCCCTAAACGAGAGGGTGTACTCGCTGTCTCTTCATGGGATTCTGGAGATGCAGCTTCTTCACGCGTCTCATCTTCCTTTTCATAAAGAAGTCTGGGATACTCGTACGCGCTGTCTCGTGGAACCAGGCTGGGGGAGCGTGTCTGCTCTCGTTCCACTGCCTGAGAAAGAAGTTTGGGGTCACCGCTCCCGGCACTGGCACATCTTTGGTCTAACGGAACCAGTGTTTGAGCAGTTGACGCGGATGACTTGCGAGATAGAGGAACGAGTGTGGTTTGCCGAGACGGCTCTTGATGGCTACGCAACGTGCTCCGCCGACTCATCGACTGCGAGTGAGGCAGGGCGCTGGACACACGCACGCGAAAAATGGGAACACAAAAGACACAGTTCGGCTGTCAAATTATGCAGTCGTAATCCGCTAAAGCTGGTGTGCTGACGCCACAGCCCCCTTTTAGAAGGATCGTCAAGACACGTTAGCACGACAGATAAGAGGCGTCCTTTTTCCACCTTCCAAAAACCCAACCCACAACGTGCAACCGTAGGCTTCACCGCTCACGATCTCACTTCCACACAGTAGCCAGATGGCATCCTCGACTGGTGCCTGTCTCGCCGTTCGACCCCAGCGTAATCTCGAGCCAGCGGCCGGAAACAACCGCGAAGGACTCTACGAAAAACTGCGCGTCACTTCCAGAACTGCCGTTCTAGAAAGGAGGACACCTCAGAAAAGCGGTCCACCGCTCACCTGCATTTCTGAGCATTGACCAGCTCCTGCTGAAGCAAATAACAGCGGTCAATGAGCGCGCCCAGGCGGTCTTCCAGTTCCTGGTTCTGAGGAAAGCCAAAGCCGGAAAGCACCAAACAGCAGGCACCTCGACCAAAATGTGCACCGCGAACTAGAAAGCGAAGCATCACCAGGGGTGGTGTGGGCAGAAACGTATGTGCCTCGGTCAGTACTCAGTAGAGAGAGACAGCGGAAAAGCGTTTCCGTTCTGCCACTCCTGCACACGTCAAAATACATCAACTGTGTAGAACTGCCTCCACCACGCTCTGGAAGGACAGTAAGAGAAAGCCCCTGGAGCCCGCCGGAGTGTTTTCCTGTCGCAGACGAACCAGCGACATACCCACGAAAGGCATCTCTCTGCTTTCTGGCTGGCAACCGAAACAGAAGCAAAGGAACCACGGAAAGGCCACACATAGCGAATGCAATCTAAAAACGGTACGAGGGTTCAACGGTGAAGGGAACCTCGTTAAGCAAGAAAAAAGCCTGTACCAGCACGGTGTATGTCTCAAGAGGCATCTCGCCTCGAATGCAGGGTACTCGAATTACGCGCATCTTTCAACTCCACACGAAAGTCGTGCAGAAACGCGACAAGCGAACGGACACGCAGGATCGATTGCAGAGCACATGCCTTAGCGTTCTTACCTGAACACGGAGGGCCTCTACCTCCGCCCTCTCCGCCTTTGGCTGCGGTGGTTGCGGCAGTTCTCGAGCCTCTCCTTCGACGTTTGCCGCCTGCATCATCTGCGGAAAGAAAGCAAAACACAAGCCACGCCCCCTCTCGCTGCTGTTCCGAAAAACGCATTCAGGCACAGATACGTGTGAGACACACGCAGGCGATTCGCCAAGCAGCTTTCGCAGGAGCAGAGAATCGATTGAGAAAAAACGCCATCGGACAGCTGCTGGAGAGACAGTGCCTACCATAAGCTCTGCTAGCTTTTCCGCATACTTGTTCTTCTTCCTCTCTGCAGCCTGGGCCTGAAGCGAAGAATGCGACAGCATGGGAGAATATACGTATTGCACAGCTCGCCACAAAAAGCCTGTTCTATCTCGGTTCAACGAGCTCGAGGGCATTTGCGAACCCGCAACCTCGCTTGTTCCTCTGTTGGCTCTTCTTTCGAAAGGCGATCTTCTTGCGAAAACAGAAGGCTCACCAGACCGTGTCCACCTCTGTTTGTCGAGCAACCTGCGGCGCCCGTTTTGCAACGGCTTCCTTACTCTGGCCACGACGCGATTGTAAATGTCTGTCACGCGTTGAATGTGGGACGTGTAGAAGGCGGCGGCAGTTTCCAGCTGCACCATATCCAGTGCAAACAGAAGCACGACAAGGCGCTTCTGACGCTTGCCGACCTCCCGACGCCTGCGTCTTTCAGAGGAGTCGCTGCCCCAGATGCTGTCCTTTCCTAGTCCCGTCACCAGTGTGGATTCGCGCCGTCCCCTCTCCCGCCGTTCTTGCAGCCGAAGAGGTTCGCCGTTTGCGTCCCTTCGTGTCCCTCCCGCTCTGCATCTCTGGACCGGTCTTTCTCACCTGCTTCGCAAGGGCATCTCTCTCCGCAACGACTTTCTTCAGTTCCTCATCCGTCTCTAGTCGCTCCTCCGCAGGAACCGCAGCGACCGCCGCAGGCGCCGGAGAGAAGCTTCGGGTGAACGTTTCCACCGGCTCGAATTCTGGAGCCTGGCTCAGGCCTGACGCTTTCGAGGAGTGGCGCGAGAACGAGTTAGGAGACCCAAGCGTCGCTTCCATCGGGGAGGATTTCCCTTCGGCCTCGGCGCTTTCGCTTGACTGAGATTCCCCGGGCACGGCCGCTGACAGCGTGGAAGTGTTCTGGTCTTGCTGGTCAGCGACAGATGCCGCGACGGGAGCCGTCGTCGCGGAGGAAAGCGCAGATTCGAGATCCTTGACTTTCTGCTTTTCCTCGTCCAGTTCGCGGCGTAGACTCTCGTTCTCCTTGCGAACTTCCTCCAGCTTTGCGCTCACGGAGTCGCGGAGTTGGACCGCCTCGTCTCGCTCCTTTGTCAGCAACGCGATTTGCTCCTCCAGTGGATCAGCCGCGCGCGCATCGTTCACTGCGGCGTGGGCCGAAGCCACCGACGAGCGACGACTGACAGACTCGGACGTGGCATCCGATTTGCGAACGGAGTTCCTGGAGCGGGAAGATGCTGCCGACACCGACGTGTCCGACCTCGACGTCGCCTTTAACGACGGTTTCGACTCAGAGCGCTTGCTCTTGCTCTTTGCCACTGCATGCACGGATTCAGCCTCCTCAGCGTCGGCGTCGGAACTCGAGTCTCCGTCGGCACGTTCATCTGGACTGTTCGTTTCCGAATCCGAATCGGATTTCGCGTCGGCTGCCTTGTCGCTGCTTTCCTTGTCGCTTTCTTTCTTGTCACTGCTCTCCTCTTTGCTGGGTGCCTTCTCGTCGCTAGCCTTCGGTTCGCTCGACTCGGCGGCTTCCTCTCCCTCGTTCTTGGGCTGGGCAGCGTCGCTCTCATTTTGGTCCTTCGAAGAGTCCTTGTCCTCTTTCTGCTCGGACTCCGGCTCCTGAAGTGACAAAATGCGAAACATTAGGCGCAACAATGCGACGAAACCGCGGGAAGCGGCACCCGTCCCACAGACCCAGCGCGACGATGTCGGACACACGCGGCACGAGCAACACAGAGAGAGAGACGAAACGACTTCGTCTTCTACGTGAAAGAAGCCAGGACGCGAGACACCCTTTTGGAGGGCAGCCTTGAGCCTACTAAGGCATTCACACACGCGAAAAAGTGAAATCAAGGCCAGTGGAAAACTGGATACACAGTTGAGAACGAGAACGGCGCCTTGGAGCCAGTCGAAAAAGCCCTCCGAACACAGGGACAGAGAACAGAGACGAAGCAGTTTCGTTTACCGGCTTCCGTTTCTTCTTGAATGAAGGCAGACACCTGAAGACCAACACATACAGCACATGCACACCTCAGGCTGGACAATCGTCAGAGATCGCCGAGCCCCTCCCCGAAAAACCTCGGCCCTCCACAGGGAACGGTCTCACGGGGGGGAGATCTGAACCAGAGACGTTTGCGGCACAGAAGGAACGGCACGGTCGACAGAACCCAAGAGGCTCTGGGCCAACCCCGGACCACGCGTCGGGTGTCGTAACTGAAGACTCTCTCGAATTGTATTTTGCTTCACTGGGCAGATATGGACGTTCTTTTTTATCAGCATGCGTTGCATGCCTGGTGTCCCTGCGCGCAATCTCTTCTACGAAGAGGAAAGGCTCACAGCGTCTCCTGTTCAGGCTCCGCCTGTGCCTGGATATAGTTTTTCAGACCGAAGGAGCGGTATGCAAACACGGAAAATGTCTCGGGAATACCGAGGGCCGGAGGATCGGCAGTCAACGTGCGAAAAGCAGAGACGGACGGCATTGCTTGCCACACGACGGTGACCGCCTCAAGCTTCCAAAGAGGCGAGGGTGAAGCGATCTGAATGCGAGGGCGCGGCTTCTGAGGAGATTTGAGCTTTCGCAGGAACTCAAAACGCCTGGGAACAGGAGTGAGCGAGAAAACCCGCACCTCTCCACCAGTGAACAGACACGTTGGCTTACCCCGCCATGTTTAGTGGGTAGGTTCTGGGGTCTTCTTCGAAGACAAGCTGTTCGGAAGAAGAGAACGCACGAGGAACGAGTTGTGTGTCAAGTAAATTCTCTGTGTGTGGTCACCTCCAAAGAAGGCGCGGTGTCCGTTTGGAGTCGCTCAGGCAAAAATGCGACAGGCGCGCATCTGACTAGCGTAACGAGGTGAAAAAGCATACATCATCCTACCCTGACTCTATCGGAGGCTTTTGCCCCAGTCTTCTTGAAGAAAACCTCGCGAAGCACAGAACAAGACTGAGAAATATAGGGGGGAAAGGCTCTGCTTTGGTGCTTCCGTAGATTCGCTCTGTGGCGAAGGCATCTGAACAGCCGGAGATATAGAGGAAAGCAGACGCGTTTTCCTACCCGGAAAGCGTTGCCTCAGCAAATGAAACGCCTCAGCAACTTTGGAAACTCAAAACTGGGCAGACGAAGTTGCTGCCGGAGACATATTGCGAGAGCTGCGGAACCGGTAGATGTAGCGCCTTTTTGAGGGGTCCAACTGCGCGAGCAGGCGAGTTTTGGGTTTTGGAAAGAGCGCCTATGCTGTCGGAAAAACTGGACAAGTCGATGCGCCGAGAAGGAGAATTGCGCAGAGCTCCGAATGGACTTGTGTGGCACGGCGGGGGCGAACGGGGCCCGGGAGAGAGAGAGCATCGAGGGTAAGGAGCGGACAGCGAAAAGACCGTTTGACCTGGATGGCAGGGCAAAAGAAGAAGGACACTCCTTTTTGTATGACGCCTAATAATAAGAAGAAAAGGCTCGGAAGATGCACGGACGAGACGGAAGATCGGCTAACCGGCAGTCGACAAGAAACTGGTCAACGGCGGTTTCTTGGTGTGACAGCGCGCACGAAAAACAGCGCGATCACCAGGCTCACGCGGACAAATGGAGAGGCTAATGCCTTTACCTCGGAGACGACAAAAGGTGAAAAGTCGTCAGGAGAGGGTGATTGCTCTATTCAGTAAACGCGAGAGATTTTACGATTACTCGCGCCGGAGAAAGCATGAGGGGTATGCAAGGGCGGTTCGATAGCTGCGTTGTCCTCACCTGCTAGCACGCAGCTCGCTGCTCTCGTCCTGAGTGGTGAATTCCCTCGAGTCAAAGGCGATTCCTGGTCCAACGCAGGAACCGCTTAGCTATCCGAGTTCCACATTAAAGGGTGGTCACGCCTGGAACAAACAAAAATGGAAATCCGTGGCGCGCCGGCTTTTCTCCAATCTAGTAGCTCGATCGAAGCTCCACAGGCTCGACCTGAATAGCACAGAGCGGCGTATAATCGACAGGGGACGCGCGCAGGGACACGGAGCAAGACTTGCTTGCATGGTGGTGTATGCCGTGGCAGCGCTGCCGTCACTTGTAGATGTTCGCACACCTTTTTTCGTCGTTGGGATCATTTCCCATTAGAAAGCACAGCCCTTCAGGACGATCCATGCAAACGGACATCGCGTTCTGAGAGTCTCCAGAGAGGTACCGTAACCGTTCACTTTTGGGAGGGACAGGCAGGGAAATGTGGACTACGCCACAAAAGTCGGTTAGCTGTTTCACACGGGGCGAGGACAGGCAACCGTAGCACGCGCTTCGGTAGCAAAGAAAGCAAAGAGCAGCGGCAACTGTCAAGGTTCCTCAGATAGACCGCTGCTTTCGGCTTCCTTGAGAACGTACCAGCTTAGGTAATCGATCACGGAAGAAAAAACCTGAAAGAGAGGCTACTACACTGACCCACTTGCGGAAAGGAAGTGAGAGGCATCTGCGGGCGAGGTCGAACAGGATCCCTTGGTACAGGACGCAGGGAAAAACGAAGAAAGCATTCTGTTCCGGGAACACAAAAACAGCCGTGTCGTGCGAATGCCTTTGTTTCTCGATTCCCATGTGACAAAGCAACAAAGCCCCGCGTCCGTGCATGACCTCGTGTTTCTAGCGGGGCAAGACGAAAATCTCCACAGCTGCAGCGTGGGCGTAAAAACTTCAGGAGGGTTCCCCGACAGGATGTTTCTGTGTTTGCGCAGGACACGCGCACATGCACGGAGCCTTTCATGTGGTTGGGAGTGTGCGTATGTATACTGGAGGCAAGAAGTGCACTCGCTTCGGGTCTCCGATGACTACTCGACTCATTGTGTCGTAGAGCCGTTTCACTGTCAAAGCGTGACCCAGTTCTCTGCCGCCAGGTATTATCTGGAACCGCTGCCGCGTTACGTTTCAGGGAACAGATGTTGGAAGCAAATGTCTCTGCGGTATATCGGAGCATAGCCCCTGTGCAGAACTCCCTCTCTTTGACGCAAGTCGTTACGGGTGCGTTCTACAGAAATTCCCTCCCATCTTGGGGAGACAGGCTGTTCGAAAAAAAGCACCGCTGGACACGCACGAACTGCGCGCACACTGCTTCCTCCACTCCACACGGCGGCTCTCTCCCTCTCGCCCAGACGAACGCGGGGACAGATCTCCACTTCTTTACGACAGAACTGCATACTACTTTCACTACCCCTCTCTCCTCTCCGTTGCTGAGAGCGGAAGAGGGGATGCACGAGCAAACACATGGGACACGAGACTGTCATGAACGTTTCATCGTCCTCTCTGGGTCAAGCAGGACGAAACTGCACACTACGACGGTTAGATTTTAATGCGGCCTAGTGTTTTTTACCAGTTAAACCGAACTAGCACGCATCTTGAAAATCTGGAAAGCTCATCCCTCTCTCTGTTCAAGGCCGACATCTCTCACGGCCAGTGTATGGCCAACTTCGTACATTGCGTCACCGCGCCCGCTGCTGGCCCATGGGGCAAACCCATTCTCTACTGCACACGCGCGACTGCAGCTCCACACCATCGTCCCTCCTCGTCGGCCGTACCCTCATGTTCGGCGTCATATTCACGAGGCGTGTCGCACAGTCAAACGGGGTGAAAATCCTTCCCAGATGCGGCGCTCGCACGCGCGCAACTCCGAAAACGCAACCCAAAAAACCACGGCAGTCTCTCCGCTAACAAGGGACACCCTCTCAGCCGTGCGTCTTGGTCTACCAAACCCCGCTCCCACCGTCTTCACACTGCATGCACATCACTGCGGCTTCCACATAGAATGCAACAGACGATAGAGCAAGCGCTTCTGGGGCGAAGGCCGCCTCTGGGGACGCCTCGTGCACGCTGTGCACCGCCCCAGACGCCAGCAAAAATCGGTGAGAACTGCTATACAAGCGGAAACTGATGGTTGAGGATCCACACTGCAGCTAGCCATCGAGTCACCTCTGCCCGGTCTGCACTACTACAGGCGATAATCACGATCCACGCATCAAGACACTTCAAAACGAAGGAGACGCGATACAGCTGCCATTCCTGGTCAACTCCGCAATCACGAATACGCACCAGAGCTCCTGGATAAGAAAAAATGTTACCGAGTTCTGTGCACCGCATTTGTACCAACTGCGTGTAGGTCACCGAGAAGCTACTGCGCACATCTGCCCGGCTTTTTGCCGGTGGCTGTCCATTCGAAAAAAACACTGGTTCCCTTCGATCATATCGACACCTTCTGCACACGACGGATCTACGCTACGCAGAAAAACCGTTCCCTAGCTTTTCTGCTGGGAACCGCCTAATCCTGAAGAACGCCTCTGCGGACTCCGCGGGCGTTCACGTCCCGGATTTCGCGGAGCCTGTGTCCTATGGGTTAGAATCACCACCTCTCGAGGTGTTTTTTCCCCGCACCCGTCTCTACGCATTCAGCGGCCTGTCGTACCGAGTTCCCAAACGCGTTTCTCCCGATTCGCGAGTGCTCCTCGTCGACAGCCCGCTCCTGCTCGTTCTAATGCTTCCTAGATCGTTCCCCCGGTGGGATCTCCACCTTCCTCCAGGAACGCCCTGACAGCCTGTTTCTCGTCGCCGCGAGGGGGACACCCACACGCTGACCCCACGCGACGAGGAACCCATCTGGAGTGTTTTTCACGAGGGTCAAACGCCCCAGCTTGAGACGCGTCAGGTCGCCTCTACGGGGAACAAGTCTCCACACAAGCCCTCTCTCACATGCGCACTGACACATCTTGCTGGGAAGTTCGGCTCTCGCCAGGCGCCTGCATCCACTGAGAACCAGCCTCCCTGTCCTCCGCCTCTTCCCACTGCGATCCGAGGTCATCTGTCTCGGCCCTTTCCAAAAAAGACGCGGCGGCGGCTACAACTGCCTCTTCGCCGACCGCTTGAAACATTTCAATCATCAACTCGACGCATGCTGCAGTCGTGCGCGAGTCTTCACTGCCGCACGTCTTCTCCCCCGCCTCCTCGTCCTCAACGTTTCCACCTGCATCGCTAAGCGCACCCTCCAAGCACATCGTCTTGCTCCCACTCAAATCGATTGTCAGCGGCGGATGAGCACCGACCGCCCTCCCATCCGGAGTTCCCTCGGATGCCGGAGACGTCTCCGCAGCCCCGCCGAGAAGCGACGAGACATCGGAGGCCAGAAGTGACGCCTCTCCGCAGTCGCCGCCTTTCTCTGGGCAAGTGATGCTCCCGGACCACCCTGACAAGATCCGGCTCGCGACGGGAGACAAATCGTAGGTAGACGTCGTTGTCGACGAGGCCCGAGAGAACGATCCAGCTGTGCACACAGTCGATCGGCTCGAGAAACGCCGGAGAGACGACAGAGACGTCGCACCCGACCCCACTCGCGACAGCACTGAGCCGCGCCCCCACGCGGGCCCTGCGCCAGGTTTCCCGTCTGCTTCGGCGCCATCTTCCGCGTTCCCTGTGGGCTCCACGATTCCGCTCAAAGCATCGGCTGCACTCATATCATGGCCTGACACGAGCGTCGGTTCGCTCTCCTCAGGCAGAAGCGACAAGTCGTTTGAAAAACCCACGACTCCCACTCGGGCTTCTTCTCCGCCCTTTTGGTCTCGAACCTCCACACCTGCGACGCGCGCCCCTGCCTCGACCGACTCGACGCCAGCCTGCGTTGCGCCTGAGGGAGTTCCCCCTGGGTCACCAAAGACGGCGCTCCGCTCGCCCTCGTGCTTGCCCACCTGAAGGCTCCCCGCGCCGCACGCATGCGCCCTGTGTGAATACAACTCGGTCGCCGGAACTTGCCGCGGATCTGCAGACAACGAAAGAGGCGGTGGCGGTTCGGTCGAAGAACACAAAACGGGTTCCCGGCCGGACACGTGACTCACGCAACGCTGCTCGTTCACCTCCGAAGGCGTCGCCTCGCCGGACTGCTGCTTGGCGGGGGGTTCCACAGACTGTCCACGCATTTCCTCTGGGTCGTCCGGCCCTTCCAGAGTCCGGTCCAGAACGCGTGCATCCACTGATTTGGAAGGCTCGACTTCCGAGACGTCTCCACTCGGCGCAGACACCGGCGCGGAACCTGCCGCCAACCGATCCGGTTCGCGCCACTGCAGTGCTTCTTCGATGTCTTTTATGCCGCAGGGAATGCCCAGTAGGAACTGGAGCTTCCGTCGTTTCCGCATGTGCTCCTCGTCGACCCCGTTCTCCTTGCTCTCCTGTCCACTTCCTCCGAACGCGCCGTCAGCCACGCCAGATTTCCCTGCCGCAGCCGCCGCAGCCGCCGCAGCCGCCGCGTCAGGCAGAGCTCCTGACACCGTGCGTTTATTCCTGGGCACTGGATTCCCTGTGCAGGCCTGTAACACCTGTTCCGCCGCGCGTTCCTCTCCCCCGCCCGCATACCCTCCGTGGGGAAGCATGCCTGCTATCAGGCACTCAAGGGAAGAGAGGTTCACTCCGGCTTCGCTGCGTTCCGTCTTCTTCCACCCGCGGGGATCTCCCAGGCGGGCGTTTCTCGCAAATTCCTTGGCCAGAACCGCTGCTTGAATCGGCGAGCAGAGAGGCGGTTTCTCGGCCCCAGCCGCCGAGCTCTTGCTCCACGCGTTTGGCTCTGGAAGCCCTTGGCCGCGCTCCATCCTGGAGTGTCTCTGTCGCCAGGCGCCTCGTGACGGGGCGTGCATGAAGCCCGACCGCCTTTCGTCCGTGTCGCCAACTCGCGATTCGTTCGCCAGGGGCAGATACAGCCCTTTGCCTTTCGCCGACGATCCCGGCACCGTCGAACTCTCTCTGTGTCCTTCAACACGCGCGGCCTGACCCGCTTCGGACGCGAGTTGTGAACCGCTCCGCGGCCTCGCGGGACTGTCTTCCTCGGCCGCGCAGCCTTCGCTCGAGACCGCCGAGGGTGGGGAGTTCGTCCCCGCTCGCTCGGCCGAAGACGTCCGCAGCGAGTGGCGCGCGGATCGGCCACCATTCAGCTGGCCTTTCTTCTGGCCTTCGATGCGACTCCGGAGAACGGCTGCAGCCGCCGCATGCAACGCGTCGAGCTGTCGTTGAGTGGCGTCGGGCGCAGACGGCGCGTGCCCGCTGTGGATCGCCCCACGCTGGTAGGTCCCCGCGGAGCCGGAAGATCGCCTTCCTGGTTCGTCGGGATGCTTTTCGCGCCGCGAAGTCTCTTTCGCCCTGCGGTGGCCGTTTCGCGAGTTCGGCGCCACAGACGGGCTCCGGCGTGAACCCCCCGACCGCGCACGCACCAAACTGCCTGGACCTTTCCCGCCTTTCGCCACTCGACTGTCGAAAGACTCGGGGACTTGGTTGCCGCTGGTCTTCCCTGCGCTCGCGGGCTTTGCAAGGCCGGGAACGCTCTCCAGATGCGCCTGCCGCCGAACCACCGTCCTGGAGGGAAACGGCGAAGACAGGCGCGCGTTCAAAGAAGCGACTCGGGCTTCCGCCAGCGAGCGAATCGGAGCGCAGCCAGTCTGGGCGGACTGCAGCGACGGCTGCCCCCGCACACCCTTTTTCACGTTCGTCTCTCGAGTCTGCAGCGCCGCTCTCTGCGCGCCGCCCTCGTCGGTTCGGACCTGCCTCGCCCCCGGCCTGGGGCCGTGCAGCTCTGGGCGAGAGGCGCCGACGCCGCCGGGACCCCACATGCTTGGCTCTGCACCATCACCCGACCGGGACAGGGCTGTGACTGTCTCCACGCGTCCTGGACCGTCTTGGAAAACTGCGTCCCCCCTGCCGTCGTAGCACGACTTTGCCCACGACCCTACGCCGAAGCCGTCGGTGCTGCCGGTCGCCGCTTCGAGACTTCCTGTCGCCGTCCTGTCGTGTGCGGAGCCCGTTCGCAGTGGACAGCCCGTCTCTTCTTGAGGCGACCTGGACTGCCCGAGCAATTTATGGAGTTCCAGGCTCGCCTGCACTGACTGTTCGTTCGCGCTTCCCAGCGGACTGTCCATCGTCGACACTCTCGACGGCCCCAGGACACGGTCTGTGTCTGACCGCGCCCCCGGCGACGTCGGAGTCTCTGAGGCTCTGCCGCGAGCTCTCTCGTCTGCCTGGCCGCGGAGCGTCTCAAGCAGGGACTCCAGAACCGTCCGCGGCCACGACTCGAGAAGCGTTCCGTTCCCGCTGCCAGCCGCCACGCCCCTGTCGGTAGCGTCTCCGTGCTGGAAGTCCGCTCCGACGCGACTCTCCCATGCGTCGCGATTTCCGCCGCGCCTCTCGCCGTCCACTGCGCCTGGGTGGAACGCGTTCTTCCAAGCCCGCTCCGGCGTCGCACTCTCTGCCTTCGCCTGCTTGCTGCCTTGCTTCTCGGGAATCCACCCCAGGAAAAGGAAAGTGTCTTCGCACGCGTCCGCCAGGGCGACAGCAGCCGCCGCCGTCTCCCGCGGGCCGAGACGAAAGGGACGTCCCTGCGTCGCGCGCGGCACCTGCGGCGAGCGAGGGTTCGCCCGACACGTCGAAAAAGCCGCGCGACTCGAACCGCTCAAGGGCCCGTTCACGGCGCCTGCGAGCTCGGGTCTGCGCGCGCAAGCTGCGTACGCCTTCTCCACCGCGTCGCCGCCAGCGAACACGCCGTGAGCACGGTCCGAGTCACCGAGCCTTCCCCGCCCGCCGCCCGAGCAGCTCGCCTCTGCTGCAGCACGCATCCAACTGGAGAACCGACCGCCGCCTGCGGCACTGTGAAACCCATCACGCTCGCCCCTCCAGCAGCCCCAAGCGATCTGGTCGCTTCTCTCCAGCGGCCGCGCCCCGCCTCTGCTCGGCGCCCCACACCCTGGCCCGCTCAGCCCCGGGCAGTGCACAGCCAGCGAGTCCCCCTGCGCGCTCGTCCCCTCGCGTCCCCAAAAAGTCGCGGCACTCCCCCAGCCACACGCCGCTGCCTCCTTCGGGCATCCTCCCGTTCTCCACTCTTTGGTGCTCGACGGCGAGCCGCACTTGACCGCATGCGCGCTGCATCCACACACTCTCGGTCGGGGCGCACAGGAGCAGTGTCGCGCCGGGAAGCAAGCCTGGAGTGCTTCCTCTCTCCAGGCCTCGCCCGTGGAGGTCTCCGGATGACTCCTCTTCCCCGCTTGCAGGCCGTTCGCCGGCGAGGCGGCGCCTGGCGTCGACTGCGGGCGCGACACGGTCTCCGACGCGTTCGTGCACCCTGGGTACTGGCGCTTGCGTGAATCCGAAGAACCCGCAACCGACAGAGAACAGGGCGCTTCCCGTTGAACGTTCTCGGCACCTGTACCGACAGCCAAACTGTCGCCGTCTTCTCCCGAGCCGGGACACGTGGACTCCGGAGACGCCGAGCCACAGCAGTGGCGGTCTCTGCCGTCGATGCCGCCGCCCGCAGAGCGCGGAGTCGACAGAGCAGGATGGGAAAGATCGACGCTTTGGAGCTCGATCGCGGCCGCCGTGGCCGCCTCAGCCGCCACGACTGAGACGAAAACGTCCTCGTCAATGCTTGATGTCTGTGCACACACACAGCACAAAAACAGAGGGTCGCGAAACAAATCTGGTGAGAACGCGCTAGGGCCCGTCTTGGTAAGGGCGTCATCTCCAGCAGCTGAGAGCCGGAACTCTATCGTGTACGCCAAACGCGAGGAAAGAAAACTCTGCATCTGCAAAACCAGCCTTTTCGACACAAAGCTGTCTCCGGCGACAGCCCTTTTGTTTTTTCTCGTTTGGTGCCCCGCAGGTGTCCTTCTTACCCGAACGAGGCGCGACCCCGGCGATGACGCAGCGCGAGGCGTGGCTTCCCCGGATCCTTCTTGCAGACCTGTCGGACTCCCGTCCTCTCCGGTTCGCCGTAAGACGAGGCGCGGTCTGAGCCGCTGGTTCCCGTTCCCTGCATGCGTCGAGCACTCTCGATTCAGCACCTGCGCGGAGAGTGCACGCCCTGCCGGCTCCGCCGCGTTCTCTGGAAGGGTGCGCGGTTCTTTCTCTTCACGAACTCCAGGCTCGACCGCCGCGTTTGGCCTCCGCGCCTGCCTCGCATCTGCCTCCTTCGTTTGCTCCATTTCCGCCGACGGCCTTTCCGCGGACGTCCCCCCGTCTTCCTCCTCTTCTCTGGACACCTCGGGGCTTCCTACCGTCTCTGTTCCCGAGGCGTGCCTCGCTTTCACTGAGTCTTGGCAATCCACGAGACGCTGTTCTCCCCCGCGAGCTCGCGGCACGCTCCCCTCCACCGTTTCCACACCTGGGCTCTGCATTGATTTTTGAACACCATGAACCTCGGGTCCAAACTGCGTGGCGTCAGTCGCTGTTTTTGAGTCCGGGAACTTCTTCTCCAGGTCGTTTGCTTCATTCGCGTGCGCCGCACCCCCCGAGGAAACCCGCGTTTCTCCGCCGACCCTCTGAACAATGCGACATCCTTCCGCTGGGGTTTCGGCCCCAGTCGCTGCATGCGCTGCTGCTTTGTCTTTCACCACGAAACAGTCGTTCCGCTCGAATGCCGTTCCGGCCCTCGCCCTGGGTGTATCGTCGACGAGCTCTGCGCTGTCTCCCTCGGTCCACGCGCCTTTCAGCACGCACAGCTTCTTCGTCTCGCTCGGCGACTTGTCTTGCTCGACAGAAGTGCTTTCCTGGTCACTCAGTTCATGGCCTGCCTGGAGCGCGAGGGTTGTCGGCGAAAACTGCTCCCGCGCCTCCTCCACGGACGCGCTGTCCGAGAATACGCCGGTGGAGGCTGCGGTGTCGCTGCCTGGAGGCGAGAGGTCCTCGTCTTTGTCTTTCGACTTTCGCTCCTGGGAGAGACGAGCGGGGTCGTCGGGCACGTGCTCCGCCGCAGACTCCCGACTGCGCGCCACATCTTTCGCGACATCGCAAGCGCGACGTAGTTTCTGCAGACTGGGCGTTGCGACCGGCAGCATGGTTTGCCCAAGACGCTCAAACATTTTCCACAGAGTCTTCCCGAGTCCGACCTAGAGCCGCCCGCCGCCGCTGTTACCCCGAAGGCCGCAAGCGGCGTCCTGCGCGGCTTCGACGCACACACGCCAAAGAAAACGGGGACCGTCTGCTGGACTCGACTGTGTGCACCCTGGAAAAAACGGAAAAAACTCCTGGCCAACTTGCCAGCGGAGTGCCCACGAAAACGAAGGCTCTTGTCCTTTTCGTCTGGATTCTGTGCACCGCCCGCCGAGCACGCGTTTTTTCGTTCTTGGGACAGTCGGCAGGACGCTGAGCACCGCACAGCCGCTCTGTGAACGCTAGGTCGCGACTTCCAGTCGACTTTCCTCGAAACCATTCCCACAAGAAAACTTCCCGTTCTACCCCCAGGAGGGGTGTCCTCACTAGACACCTGGATTCTCTCGGCAGGTCACTGCACTGGATACCCGCGCGCTGGGTTCCTGCCCCTCGATGAGTCGACCGATGTTCTAAAGCTCCGACGGACGAATGCGAGAGTCGCGGAACGGGACCGACGGAGTATGACGGAAGCACGCGAGAAGCTTTGACTGATCCGAAACGTTTCAAAGCGGCTATTACCTGCTCTTTTCCCGCGAGAAGGTGGTCAGGGACCGGAGCCGGCTGGGTCCCCCGGTCCGGGACTCCCAACGCACACACACCGGAAGTGTTGAGGTAAAAAACGCGAACAGAAGAAAAAAAGACGAATGCACACTCTTTGTCGGGGCTTCGTCCACACTGCACGGGGTTCTGCTCACAATCACGGACACGGCGACTGTCGGGTTGCCCCAACGGCTGAGTTTTCCCGGTGACACGCGATGACCCTTTCGCAGCGGAAAGAAGACACCGTACCAATCGCAGAAAGCGAATGCGAAACTACGAAAAAGAGAAGGGGAAAAAGGCCTGTCTCTTCTCTACCGCGTCACCTGGACGGCAGTTCTCCTCCCGCGAGAGGACCTCGAGAGAAAGGCACAATCGGGAGACATGAGGGGTTGGACATACGCGAAAATCGAGGGGACATCGGGTTTGAAAAAGAGACGCCCCCCACGCGATTCACCCGCCAGTGATACACGCGCGTGGAGGTGGCTAGACGACGCAATCGCGTCGCCGACTTTTTCTCGCGAGCAGGCGTCCGCCGCGAACCTGAGCGGTTCGGCCTTTTCGGCAACGAAAGAAATCCACACGAGTCACGCCCGCCGGGGGCTGAAACCATGAAAACGCTTCACGCCGGGAACTCTCGCTTCTCCCCCGACGGCGCGCTCGCCTTGCAGCTGAATGGCTTTCTCGGGCAAAACCAGCTGCGGCACTGGACGACGCCCAGCGAAGCAAACGGTGTGCAAACGAACTCGGCCAGAAGGAACGCGCAATGCGTTGCGGCGCCCGACCGAAAAGTGGAAACGGCGTCGTGGCTGGCGACCGCAGTTTTCTCCGGAAACAGCAAGCAAACGCAGAAAAAAGCCTTTTCCTGCCTGGTGACTCTCGAGATTCGCCACGCAACACACCACTGGCCCCACACACTTCACCACCTTTCCTCTCTGTGTGCTCTCCCCCGAATTCGGCGTCTGTTTGCGTGCGGACGGAGACCCTCTCGGCATGGCATCCACCCGCCCTCTTTTCTCCCGGCGTCTCCGACGGGCGCGAGGTCGGTGTCGAGTAGACACCCTGAGACGGGCTGAAAACGCGAACGATGCACGCAGAGAGACCGAGAATTAGGAGCGCCTTTTGTGACCCGTGTCCTGCACACAGCGGTAAACACAAACGGCAGAAACGGGAAGGCGCAACAGACGCGCACAAAACGGTGGACAGGCGAAAACTGCGCAACGTCGGCTCTTGGATCGGCCACGCAGCTCGTAACACACACCGGGGGGTGCGTCCACGAATCGAGACGCGCGTCGAGGAGTTCTCTCGGGGCTGTCGGCGAAGACCCGACGCCAGAAAGAGAGCGCCCTGAAAGATCGCGGCGAACAACAGGCGACCTGCGCGCCTGTCGTACTCCAGCTGTTGGTGAATTTCGGGGGTGGGGGGAAGGGGGGGAGGTGTTGACGTCTTTCGGATCGCGCAGAATGAAGAGTCGCGGATTCGTGGTGAGATCAGAGAATTTCACACCATTCGGGGGATAGCAGGTGGACACAAAGCAGTGGCGAAGAAGAACTCAATCGCGAGCGAAAGATCTGCGTTCGTTAAACGAGGCTGTGCCGAGCCTGCCGCGCAAGGCGGTGGAGTGACGCAGTCGCCTCTCTGTTCGCGAACAGGTCAGCCGCGGCAGTTTGTGGCGAGGATCCTCGTTTCCGCGTTGCACGCTGGTGTAGACGACCGGGGCGCGGATATTTGACGGTTGGAAGCGCAGCCAATTGTGCACGAGAAGGGGAGAAAGGCGTTGAGAGAGAGAGGAAGACGCAAGAGGTGTCGACAGTGTGTGCCGAGACCGGATGTGACCGCTTGCCAGCGATTATGTGCCACGATCTTGCCACTGTATGGATGCTTCCGCGTGCCTCGTGGGCGAGCGTCGTGGAGAGGAATGCTCTGGAAGAAACCGCCGCAAAAGTTGGCTGATCTCGGAGGGGCGCCGTCTTCGTCTTGAGAATTTATTGAAACGTGAGAGATATTCCTGAAACGCGTGTGTCGCTGGAGGGTGATTTGGGACTGGGAGGAGGTCGTGGCGCCGGCCAACCACTGGCGCTCGGAGATTTTGTAATTATTAGCGGCAAAGTGTGCGTAGCAGGTTGGCAGACTTGGAACTATTGGAGCGAACACACTAGCAGAGCCTCTGGACTGCCAGAGAAAAAGGGGTAAAGACGTGGATCGCGGGAGGCACGGGACTCTGCGGCTACACAGACTGCGCCCCGCACTGGGGGACGGAGGTCCGGTGCGGTGCTTTCCGCTCAAAGGACGAAAGGATAGGTTTCGAGCGTGTGTGTGGCCGTTACGAGAAACGGATGGATTCATTCGCACACAATAACGCCGCGGAACTCTACAGCCGCACGGCCGGAACCGCACCCCTTAGCCGCGAACAAATGGCGAGCCAAAAGACTGGAATTGAGCATATACACAACCTGTCCAAATCCCTTGTTGCAACCCCCACGTGTGTGGAACAACGCGGTGCACACAACAGAAGACACGCGACACGGAGTGGACAGACGAGGCCTGGTCGGTCGTCTCAAGCTTGCCGGATCGTGCCTACCGAACGACTAAACAAGAACGAAAACACACACATCAGTGTGCAGTGTAGGCGCAAACCGTTCCTCGTAATATGAGAAGTGTAGCGGGAATATCGGGAGACACAGACGTGAGAATACGGAAACTGGCAGCTCTCGTCAGCCGCGAACCGACGTTCGAGACAGAGAACGGTGCACAATCGACCGTCGGCTGTGGAGGTTCTCTGGGGGGAGGTGGGGTAGGCTGTGCCAAGCGCTACTATCCTTCCGCGCGATGCTAGGCACGGAGTCGTGTACGAACCTTCAGCCCCTGTTGATGAGCACACCGAATTCGTCTCGTACTGCTTCGGAGTGCGTCGCTCTCAACAGCGTTGTCGAAAGGGCTAGTGTGTGCGCAGCGACTGTGGGACGGGACTTCTATCCCCTGCGTCTCACCTTGTCGAGAGCTTTGTTTTCACCAGCCTTCCCACAAAAACGCCTCTGAAAGCCTAGGACTCAGTGTGTCTCTGACACGAGATATTCCCCACGGCATCTGTAGCGCGTCACTGCGCTCAATAGCGGGTCAGGTAGCCTAAATATGCTCGGTACGCTTCACCTTGTGCCGAAGGACGCGGATGACGAACCTCGTCTCTGTGTTCTCAGTTGTCTACGGCAGGGCTGGGGCGGCAATCATGAACCGTGCTGTTTTCTAGTTGCTTCCTGGTTTCGTGCGTAGCTTCTGTGGTCAGAGACGCGCTCCCCCGACAACTGAATGCACCGTCACTCACTGGGAGCCTTCGTAGATCGAGCTTTTAAATCACCTCTCTCTGGCTCTATGGTGAAAAACCATGTTGCGTTTGTAGTGAAACGGAGTCTCACAACCCGCGGCACGACACGGAAACAGATCGCGTCTGTTCAGAAAGCGGAACTGCAAAACTCTGACTCGACACTCTTCCCGTCCCGTCGATGCCCCGAGAGTTTCCGGCGTTGCAGGCTCCTGCTAGGTAGCACCGGCCGACAGCTGGATTCCAGAGAAAGGCACACTTGCCTTTGGGAATTCATTGTTCCGTTGCTCGACTCGAGTCTACAGATCGTTCACAGAGTTGGGCCTTCTCCACAGCGTGCGGCCGTGATCCGCGGAACTGCATTACACGGGTCACTTCGAGAGAATGCACTTCCATCTACAAAACTTCCGTGCGTTTGCTGTTTTGAAGTCACGACGGTGTCGCCGACTGGACAGCCTGGGGAAATAAAGTTACGGCAGAGATTCCTCACCCTTCCACAGTCCCCCCCGTGCACGTAGCAGCCTTCCGCGGAAACGACATCGACCAAGGCGTTGCCCGTATCAAGAAAAACTCTTCCATTTCTCCGCTGTCCAATCCGTCGTCAAACAACCTCCCGGTGGACCACCACCGTGGACAGGTGGGTGCCTCTTTTCGACTGTGAGGCTTCACTGCTGTTTGTCAGAACTCCTTTCGGGAAAAACGCAGGAGAGGCGGAGAGGTGAAACAAACGCTTTTGGGCGTCTTGCCCCTATTCTCTCTCCTCACAACCTACGTTGTGTTGAACCTCTTTTAAACTCTTCAGTGACGTTGGCGGAAACCCCCGTCTTCGGCCGCACCCGAACGCTGCGTTCTCCGGTCAAGTCGCTACCCCAAGCAGAGACAAGAAAGTCGCGAAAGAGAATTTAGATTCGTGCTCGTCCGATCAAGAGGAAACAGGGCACTCCACTGAGCGCGTTCCTCTCTGTCGTGCTAGAAAAAAAACTGCGGCGTAACTATACTCGGACCGGTGATCTGATTCACAACCGAAAAAACCGCAGCGACTGCGACCATCTCAACCTTTAAAGAAAACGGTGTGGCGGCTCTCTGGACTTCTTCTAATGAGTTCGAAACAACGAAGAAACGGACGAGAGAGACAGGCGGGTGTCTCGCGCTAGCTGATCCGTTTTTCCCCGTTTCTCTGTTGCATGCAAGGAATGTCGTCACGGAGAGCCCCCCTGTTTCGTACCCTTCTAATTCTCGGTGGTTCGCATCTTCCCGTCTTTTGTCGTTCACAAGAAAGAGCCCGCGGGAACTCTCTGACTGACAGTCCTGCGTGCGAGCCCTCTCTCATCCAGGCTCGCCCCGTGCCGGACCTCTCTCCGTTTCCCTGGTGTTTTTCTTTCCATCGTCTCCTCTCTGTATTCCCTTGCCTTCTGCGGTTTCCCTCCTTTTCGGGTTCCGCCTTCCCTTCGCCTGCTTCAGGTTTTTCTGTTCCTCTCGAGTCGTCCGCGCCGCCGTTTTCGTTCGTTGAAAAGACCGACGCTTTCTCGGCCAGCATCAGCGTCGGACCGCGACCGCCGGGTTCCGTTTTCGAGTGTTTTTCGTTCGCCCGTCAGGATTCCTTTCTGTCTTGCCGCGGCGTGCCTTCGGCAGAGAGATGCGAGCGGGGTTGCCAAGCGCTAAAGATGTGACCGAGGGGCAACGTGTGTCCTGGCGACGACTTCCCGAAAATCCCCGGCTCATCAGGGAGGGAAACAAGCCAGGGGAAAACTGCGGGACACCCAACACGTATCTTCATCTGCATATGCGTCTTTGAAACGCCGCTGTACACGTGTCGATATGTGTGCATTTGTGTCCCCACCATTTGCAAACGGATACAGGAAAATACCCGTTTTCCTACGATAGACCGTTTCGCCCGTGCGCGCACCGCAGACTCCCGAATGCCAACAATGACCCTGTGAAGCTCTTTGATGTCGTGTATCTGCTTTTTCTGCAAACAGTCTCGCTTTTTTCGTTTTTTCGTGTTCAAGTGCATGCGAACGGTTCCCTCACTTCGTTCGAAGCTGCGCCGCGCGTTCGCGACTCTGTCAGAGCGTTCTCCTTCTTTTTAGCCACTCTCGCGCGGTTCACCTCCGTGTCTGTTCCCTCATCTAAGACGTTTACTTCGCCCTTTTTTGCTTAAGGTTGTCTTCTCCGTTCTCTCTTCTCTTCGTCTTCCCTGTGTTTTCATGCTTCTGTATCTCCTCTCCTCTCCACTCGTCCACTTCCGTTTTCCTCGACCCGTGGTCCCTCTCCCTTTGTCTCCTTTTGTTTGCTGCCAGTTTCTGTCCTGCCTCTTCCCCCGCCTTTCGGCTTCACTCAGCTCTCTAAATTGGATTTATCGCGTCTGTCTCGTTTCCTCTTGATATGTCACCCCGTCTTCCACTGCATCCCCGCGTGCCGTCTCTCTCCGTTTCCTTCTCTTCCCGCCGTTTCTTTTCTCTCTGTTCGTGTCCCTTTCTCTTTCCCCCTTCTCCTTCTCCTCTCCTTCCCCTGCTTTCCCGTCTCTTGCGCCTTCGTCCCCTCCAGCATCTCTGCGGCTCTCCTTCCGGGGCCCTCGTCGGCGCGGGCGCGACTGTCTCCGTTTCCACTGTCGCCATTTCCACTGTCGCCGTTTCCAGTGCGTCTCCCCGTCTTCGCCCGATGAAGGATTCGGTGGACTCGCGGGCGTCTTCTTCGCAGCGGCGGCGTTCCTCGGGGACGCACCCGCTGGAGTGGAGCACGCAGCGCGTGCGCCGCGTGTCTTCGGGATCGAACGTCGCCTCGGCGGTTAGTCCGGAGGACTTTCTCTTCTTCGAGCAGTTGCCGATCGTCCTCGACTTTGGCGCGGCCTTCTGCAAAGCAGGTCTGGGCGGCGAGCCGGAACCGCAGTGCATCTTTCGCGCGCAAGACCTCGGGAAAGCTCCGGATCCCGTCAAGAGCCTCTCGAGTGTCTACGTGAAGCAAACTGCTGTGGAAACGCACGCGACGGCCAAGAGGCGACTGCGCCTGAAACTCGACGAGCTCTTCTTCCGCCGCCTCATGATCCAACCTAGGGATCGCGCCGTCGTCATCTGCGAGGGCCTGATGAAGAACCCCGTCGAAAAGGCCGCTCTCGTCGAACTTCTCTTTGAGATCTACGGCGTAAGAAAACTTCGCCTACACAGTGCGAGTTTCGAACTGCCGTGTCTGAGAGAGGATTCGCATTTCCTAGGGAGCATATGCAGTTTGTGCGGAGACATGTGCAAGGCCCAGCCGCCCGCGACTATTACGCCCCGCACCCGACTGACGCCGTGTGCGTTATCTTGTCCGTTTTCTTCTCAGGTCCCAAGCATCTCGTTCATCCCCGACCTCGTCTCCCCCCTGTACTGCTGCGGCCTGGACACAGGCATCGTCGTCGACGTCGGGTAGGCGCGGAGACTCCCGCGTTTTGTGGTTCGCATGCCCCCCCCATCTTTATCCCTCGCTGTCTGACTCTCAAAGAGACTTCGTCTCCGAAAGAGAAAATGCGGCACCTGCCATTCTTCGCTCATACACTCCACACGAAAGCCGCGAGCCTCGCCTTCTCTCGTCTCGTCTTTTTGTGCCCGTCGTTTTGCGCTTCTCTACGGCTTCGCCGCCACCCCGTGTCGTCGGGCTGTTCTCTTTCCGCTCCTCGTTTTCCCCCACCCTCCTGCCGCGGCTGCGACGCCTTTCCCCTCTGGCTTTCCTTTTCTTTAGATATCAGGAAACGCGAGTTTTAGCGACAGTCTTGGGGTGTCCGTACCTCCGCTCGCTGACCGTCGCGGGTGTGGGCGGGGCCTCGGTGGACCGCGAACTTCGCCAGTTGCTGCGGAACGCATTTGCGAACGATCCGTCGACCCTCACTCTGGTAGGTTTTCAACTTTAAACACTGCATGCAAAAATGATTCGTGGAATCGGATTAGGAGCACTGCCTCTTCGCGGCATCTGCACGCGCTGGCGTTCTCGGCATTCCGCGTTTTGCTCCCGGTCTGTCGTTCGCTGCCTTCCTGTCCCCGTTTTTGCTCTTTTCCGATTTCCGTTCCGAGAAACCTTTTCTCGCCGGGACTCTTTCTGCGCGTGGTGCACTGTGGAAGCGAGAAGAAGAGACATTCGCATCTTCACTGAGCTCTGATTCTGCCGGCTTCCCCTCCGTCGCTTCTTTTTCTGCGTCAGGTCGACTGCCTCTCTCCAGACCAGATCGAAGACATCAAAGTCGCCTGCTGCTACGTCGCCTTCGATCTGGAAGAAGCCGCGCAGCTGCGGCGGGGCAGAGACAAGGGAGACAAGGGGGCGAAGAGAGACACCAGCGGCGCGCAGGCTGTCGGACCGGAGACGCGCGAAGAAGCGCTCCGCTTCGCGGATGTCGAGAGCGGAGTTAAACCCTTCAAAAGCGACAAGGCGGTTCAGTTCCGTGTCAGTGGGGAGGCGACACTTACCATCAGTTCAGAAATCCGGTATGGCAGGAAGGAAGAAAGATACGACATAGTGCGAAGGGGGCGGAGTTTGAAGAGGGAGAAAGAAGCTGAAACACGGGAGAGATACCGGTGTCAAGATGTGGAGCCAGAGAAAACAGGCGAGAGTGGGGAAGAGTGCCGGTCTTTCGACCGAGTGCTCTTCGAAGCATCTCGTGCTGGACAGGGGCCACTGCGGGGGAAAGGCATCGCCGGAACACGCATTTATGGATTTTCGGGTCCACCCGCAAATCTGTTCACACACTTCAATGCGGTTTGCGCGGTCGCCTTTAAACTGCGACAGTGTCTGATTCAGGAGGGGTTTGGCGACGTCAGTGAGCAAGAACAGCCTTTTCTACCGAACACCGCCGTGGTGAACCGCAAACTCCCACGCCTTCGTTATATGCTTCGCGGCTGTACGTACACGAAAGCTTTTTAGTCTTTCCATGCAAAACATTTTTCGGTGTGTCCTGCAGCTGGAAAGCATGTGAAATTCTCTTTGGCGCTGCGGAAGGCGCCGTGACTTCCATTCAGGAGGCCGTCGTCGAGTAAGCCTCTGGGGACTTTGTTTCTCTGCCCCGCTGTCGCGATGTGAACGGTGAAGTCAGCACATTCCGCGGTGGCGTGGCTCTGTGGATCTCAATCCAGATCTTTTCGTGTGTGCTTATCCATGCCATCCAATGCACGTATACGCTGTGTGCTCATACGCATACAATCCAGCATGTGCACCAGCGACAGCATTCCTCTCTGTGATACTCAGGAAACAGAGTCTCTCACGCGTCCACATTTCTCAGTTTCACCATGTATATGACGTACTTGACTGCAAATATATATATATATATATATATATATCTGTGTGCATGCGCGGATGAGTTCGGGCGTGCGTGTGTTCTTCGCTGCATCGAAGACATGAGCGTACTCCTCTCTTGCGGTGCGTGGGACGAGTTCTTTCTTGGCATTTGCGCGTAAAAGAACGGCCTCTCTTTTCGGGGCAGTGCTTTTGCGAGTTCGCGAGCCACTCCGTTGCTTGGGGTTGACCTGTGTCGCGCAGATGCATTCGCAAGTGTCCCTTCGAAATGCGCCGATCGGTCGTGCAAAATGTGCTCCTCTGTGGAGGCACGACCCAGTTCCGAGGCTTCACAACTCGCCTGGCCGTGGAACTCGAGTAAGTCGCCGCACGGCACGTGAACCGTTTTCTATCGAGGTGAATCCACACGTAACACTGTTCCCTCCGCAAACATGCAGGACCGACATTCCACATGATCTCCCATCAGTCCATATATATATATATATATGGATGTATGAGTAGGCATTTTTGGTTTTATGTCGAGATGGAAAGATGCGTATTGGTATTTGTGTGCGTAGGCCGGGAGGGGGAGGAGCCTCCCTAGGCAGGAAGAGGAAAATGCTTTGCGTGAATTACCCTCAAAACGTTGTTATTTCGTGCTTGTGTGCCTTTCTTTTTAGAGCGCATCTCGCCCAAGAACCGAAGCTTCAAACTCTACGACGTCTTGTCCAGTTTGGCGTGCCGTGCTTCGCTCCGCTTTTGCGCGCCTGGACGGGAGGATCCATGCATGCTGGCCTCGAAGGCAGACAAGTCAGTTTTGAAAGCGCAGTCACACAGTCGCAAGTCGGTGTTCTTTTGCTTCTTCTCTGATGTCTCTTTTTCGTCCGTTTTCTTTTCCATTTCGCATTCCTCGTGGAAACACGGCGCGAACAAGCGACGCGTCAAAATCGCGGTCAGACCTCGCGGTAGCAGGTCTACCGGATTGCATGCACTTCGTGAAGATCCATCGCCTGAGCTTCTTTTCGGGTGTTCAAAGCCGCGTTTTTTTGTCAAGACCGCTGGTAGAAATGCGTGTTTTGCCTCTTCCTTGCGTGGCACGGTTCTTCTGTTTCGGCTTTCATCGTCTCTCCGCAATCTAAACAGAAGAGACACACCGGACGAGCGAAGTGACGCAGGGCAGCCGCGGGAGAGAGAGCCTTCCTCTGTTTCTGCTTTTCTTCGGTTTTGCGCTCGAGGAAACTGCCTCGCCCTCCTCTTGCGAGCTCGCACTTTCTGCGGTTGCACACGACACACAGACACAAAGATGTAGCAGTGCGCCGGAGTTCCTGTCCTCCACACGTTTTTCTCTTGTTCCCCACTTTTTGCTGCTGCAGGAGTACACAAAGGCTGAGTACGAGCGCGGAATGCCTGTGCCCGACTGGACGTCGTGGATTTTCCACTCCCTTCCGCCGTCAGGCGAGGCGGCGCCGACACAGGCTTCTGTGGGAAATGCGCCCGAGTGTCAAGAGCCTTCTCCAGAGGCACAGTGGGGTGGCGGTTTCTCCGAAGAAGCTGCCGGAGAAGGGTAACGAGGATCGTTTCTTTTTCGATGAAACACCGGAGACGAAAAAGAACAGGAGAAAGGGGTTTTCAGGCGGTGGTAGGTTCTTTGTTGCACGGCAGAAAGTGTCGATCACAGATTCCTTTCACGGAGAGACTGCGGCTCGCTGGCCGTCTCTTGCCTTCCAAAGGAATTTCTTTGTGAAACGACAGGAAGACGCCGCAGACGTGCCCGAGGGATTTTCTGGATCCTTCCCTGGTTTCTCGGTCGAAATCCCGGTGGGTTGCGTGGGTATCTCGAGACCAGGCTTTCAAGAGGCAGATTTGTTTTTTGTTTAGAGAACAAGCGAACGGTTGTGGACTCGTGCCTAGAATAGTCACGGGGTGCTTATCTGTTTTAGAGAGAAGGAACATTTTAATGCCACTAGGAGAACAGTCTTTTCGCTCGGAGATTGTGGCCGTACGGAAAGATCTATTTGTTGAGTTCGTGGTAGAGTGAGGAAGATAGGGTCTTCTCAGTCGCTCGAGTGTCGTGCGAGACAGCCGACAGATGTTATAGCTTGACTGTCTTCGCAGGCAAATGCCATTTGCTTTCTCGCCGAGTGTAGTGTGGCGTGTGAACGGCACTCGAGGCGATCGGTTTTTGTTTTTGATGGATTTCCGTCTCTTATTAAGCAACCGGTTTCCCCCTGTGTTGGGAGCATCTCTGGCTTCATCGAGCCTCAGAACTTCAAAGGGGCGGTGGCGTTCACCGCCCAGCGTGGGCATCCGTTCACCAGAGGAGCAACACTTGACCACAATGGACAAACAGTGCGACGGCATTGGAGAAGACACGTGCAAGTCGGGCTCTGACAATATAGAAGCATTTTTGCGGTAAAAACGTGCCTCATAATGACGCTTATCTGGCGAAACTAGGTTCTAGCCGTAAGTGGAATATGTAGGGTGTGAATAGGAACAGAAAATCCGAAGTAGGAACCTTCGCTTCCTTTGAAAAGGATCGAGAAACAACATACGCAGTCTCATTAAGGACTGGCACGTTGACTTGCGTATTCGCAAGGAGGAACCCCGTCAACCGGCGCTGCTTTAGCACTTCAGTTTGCATGATGCATATAGAGATTATGAATATACAGTAGTGAACAGGCTGTTGCGCGTTTCCTGTTAAACCTCGAAAACACAGTTTCACTTCCTCACCCTAAGTGCGGCGGGTACATGGACATCGTGCTTTGGCTGCAAGTGATTCAAACCCAAGGCGACAGAAAACCCCAAAACTCGAAGTAAAAGAAAGCAGATGCATCCACTGCACCGGCGCTCTACCAGTTCTTCCGCGTGAAAAATTGAACAGAGACTATTCCGACACCGCAACTACAGCATCCAACTCCCTCATAAAAAAGGTACAAGACTGTCTCGCGATTCCTACATACGGAACGAAATTTCAAGTGACTGTCGACTCACTCTCCGTTCGTATCTCGCCTGCTCGTGATCGGGAGCTCCTAGTCTGTTCGCTTGTGCTCTGCCTGGCCAGATCTGTTTGTGTCGTGTCTCCCGCGCTCTCGATCTGTTTTTCTTCTTTGGCAGCATCCCAACGTCTTCTTTCCGTCTCATTTTCCTTCTGCGCCCCTCTGTGTGGCGCTTTATTTTCTGCCTTTCGCGAATCCGGGAACCGAACACGCATAGCGCATGCAAGCAAAATATGTGCAGTGTTGTAACATGCCAGAAAACGTGTGTCGTTGCGGTCCGTTCTGTTGCGTCTAAACACGTTTCTCGCCGTTTCTTTCCTCTCCCGGTTTTTCGGCCTGCTGTTCAGGAGAAAAGACGAGTGTTGCGACGGTGAGAAGCAGATTTCTTCGCAGTTGCTCCCGTTTTCTGGCTGACGACGCGGGTTGTAGATTTTGCAACCACTGCGAACTGTTTTCTCGAGGCTTGTCAAGCGAGGGGCCTCTCAAAGAGAGAAGTCACCACCCACCTAAGCTCTGTGGAGAACTCACTGAAGCACGGTCTTCGTTTCAGCATTTGGAGACACAAGCGTACCTCTCAGCTAACCAGTTGTGACTATCTGTGTCTCCACGCGTATGTAGCTCTCAATTGGTTCACATAAGACGGTAAACGTACCTCATCGGATAGCGTTCCTTTGAGTATCGAAAACCGTAGGCTCCATAGGAGCTGCCTTCATTTGCCGTTTTTCCGCCTGGTCACGGGCCCCGCAGGCCTGTTTTTCGAAAGAACCGCCCGTAGAGTGTTTTGGGTTTCCAGGCTTCCCTGGTTTTGTCTCCCACGCAATAGATACAGTCCGTTCCCCCAGGGAAGAAGCTTTTCTTTCGATAGAAAAAATCGTAACGTTTTTCTCTTGGACAGAATAGAGTCGATCGACTATGGAAAGCGGGTTGTTTGGTTGAGAGACTGCGTCGACTGTGCGTCACCCCTCACCGAGTGTCGCTCACACAGGGAGCCCAACAAGCTTTTCTTCATCTGTGCCGCTTCAGCAGCCTGCCCTCGGCATCTCGAAATCCCGTTTTCCCTACAACGCGTTTTTCCCTTTTCTCTCCACCAGTCCTCGCTCCACGACTCTGTCCCGTTCCAGACTCTGAAAAGGTTGTCCGATTCGATTCGTCCACCGGTAGAACTACAGGAAGTTGCGACAAGAAATCCACCGCTGGTCCTCTCTGAATTCGAAGCTGACTCCGGTTTGCTCGAGATGCGCTTATCCCACTGGCTACAGGGGAAAAGCAACACTCCTATCAGCACGGTCATCCAGCTAACGATAGGACTTACATCTACCTCCATGTGCAGGTGTGGACCTTCCTGTCCTGATCAGTCGACAGCCCCTGTACACGCATATTCAGTTTGTTGAAGCATTGCCCATTCCTTGGTTTTCTGACACGCCGGGGGAGAGAAAGGGGAAATCGTGGCGAGGCCGCGCTGGGTGTTGAACCAGATTTTGTTGTACAAGAAACCAAGATGAGTTGCAGTGTGCAAGTCGCTGTGCGGGTTCGCCCGTTTAACGCCAGGGAGCGGAAGTTGAACGCGTTTTGCTGCATCAGCATGAATGGACGCCAGACAGTGATAACCAACTTATCGAAGAAGAATGACGAGAAAAAGTTCACTTTCGACTATTCCTACTGGTCACATGACGGCTACCACGAGGAGCCGTCCGGCTACCTCTCTCCTGCTCCAGGAAGCCCCTACGCTGATCAGACGCGTGTCTTTTCTGATGTCGGCCAAGGGGTTATAGACAGCGCGTGGGAAGGCTACCACGCGTGTTTGTTCGCCTATGGTCAGACAGGAAGTGGAAAAAGCTATTCGATGGTTGGCTACGGAGAAAACAAGGGGATCATCCCCATTGCTTGCGAGGAGATTTTCAGACGCATCGGTCAAAACAAAGACCCCACTAAGTCATTCGAGGTCTCTTGCAGTATGCTTGAGGTGTACAATGAACACGTGCACGACCTTCTCATCAAACCCTCAACGCGGCCACAAGGAGGACTGGAGATAAGGTACACAGTAGTGCCTTTTTCGCATGTAAATACAGGGCGTAGAGATCCTCGATAGTCAAGGCAGTCCTGGTCTGCTGTGAACAGTGTCTTCGCGCTCCAGCGAAACTCAAAAAAAAAGACACAGCTTCGGCTCCATTTACCTAGGAAGAAAGAAGTTGACACGCCAAGACAAGGCAGAAACACATGGACATAAACACCGTGTCTGTTTACGCGGCTGAGCGGCTGTGTTGATTTAAACGGATCGTGGTTTCCATAGCGTTGGATCTGCAGAATTAAGGGAGGCATGGGAAGCAACGAACCAAGCTGTGCTTTCGAATTTGTCGAGACGCGCCTTTTTGGAGCGTCAGAGGCCACGACATAGTATACACCTCACAGAAAACCCTCGCAGCTGACTGAGGCGGCAACTCGCTAGCCTGCAACTCTTACCGCCGAGAGGCGTTTCATCTCTTCCTTGACGAACACCGAAAACCCAAAGGCGATCAATAAAGAGCCAAAGGATACCCGCCGCTGATTTAGGGTCGAATTGCTGAATGCCGCTGGCAAGCGGGAGTACGACCCTGGGGAGTATGCATTGCAAAGCTATGCACAGGTCTTGACCTTTATACATGTAATTCTTTTATATGAAGCCTTTCTACATGTTTCTACCTGTCTTCAGAGAGTCCAAGGTCTTGGGAATCTTTGTGGAAGGCCTTTCGCGGCGAGCTGTGAATTCCTATGCGGGCATTCAGAAGATCGTTGACGAGGGGACATCCAACCGATCAAGTAGGACCCTCAGCAGCATAATTGTAGAACTCTCAGCGGCAACGCTCAGTTCCGGAGGTCGTTTTCCATCATTAAACGATCGTACGGAACTCGGGGACGGCTCGCCGTCATCTGCGGGTTCCGTTCAAGGCATACCTGTTGCCTGTTTTCTCACGTGGGGTGTAGAAGAGACAAGGACTCTTGATGCAATCGAAAGGAACACCACGGGGTTCTAGACAGCGGAAGAGATGTCGGGTGCACGCTAAACTCTATGTTCACTTCAAACACGCTGGTGTGACGATACGAGTTTTCTCAGTTTGTAAGAGAGCAACTGGAACTCGTCAGGCCTATTTGATCGAGTCATACGCCTTCGCATTCTGCCGCACCGACACTGGAGGAGGGTACCCCCGTGAATCCTGGAACATCTGCTGAGGCCCCTGCCAACAAGAGGCGCAGATGACGATACGAATAAATTCCAGGAGCGAAAATGCATGGTTTATTTGTCTGTGTCGGCGTTTTCTAAATCTGTGACGAATTTGCGTCTTCTGTGGATTGCCTGGGCGTGTGCGCAGTTGGAGCCACGCTGATGAACGCAACGAGCAGTCGGGTGAGTTCGGACGCTTGTCAAGTTTTTCAGAAAAAATTGAAGAGAAGTCAATCACGAAAATGTAACCAAAAGGCACACGAAGGTTGTGCATCTCCAGAGTTTCCTCAGACTGGTCAGCCGACACAACAAGCGCCATCAGGATGGGTTTTCTTCAGCAGTGTTGCCTCATATCTGCGAGCCCGTTTTTTCCGCGACGAAACGGAAGGAGAAAAAGGAGGGAACAGACGGAGATAGAAACGGGAGACGAAACTACCTTCCAGAATCTGTTTCGAGACTCCAGCCTAGAGCCGACTGCCCAGGAGGGGTGGACAGCCGTTCTCCCGCTCCGACTCTCTCTGAAATGCTTCTGGAAAAGCGAGTTAGAGGTGAAATCAGCAAGACCATCCTGACAAGGAAAAACGATATGCTGAGTTTCCTTACGGAAACGCGTTCTAGAGTTGATTGAAATCAGACGTGCCGCGTTGTTTCTTTCTGTAGGAGCATCCTCGGTGGAACACGAAGGAAAGGAACGCTTGCCGAGAGAGACTCCCGAAGGAAAGATTCCACCGTTCATCGTCACCCATAACACGGGAGACGACACGAACCGTTTCGCGTATGTGCGTTGTTGCTCCTTGTCCCTTTTCGCGTTGTCTCTCAGGCACACACTGTAGTGTCAATTGAGTTGCAACAAATTACGACGCTGGACGGGAAGCAAGGCCGGAGAACTTCTGTCATCCACCTCGTCGATCTCGCAGGCTCCGAAAAGAATGATCAGACACAGGCGTCTGGGGATCGCCTTAAAGAGGGATGTGCAATCAACAAATCGCTCTCGGCGCTTGGGAACGTCATTTCCGCTCTGGCGGATAAAGCAGCCGGGAAAGACAAAGGCCGAGTCATTCCCTACCGCGATTCGAAGCTTACGAGGCTCCTCCAGAATGCGCTGGGCGGTTCGTGCAGAACAATCATGCTCTGTGCGCTCTCACCAGCCTCGAACAACTACGACGAGACTCTCAGCACGCTGAGATACGCCGACCGCGCAAAACAAGTCAAGAACTTCGCCGTGGTGAACGAAGACCCGACGCTCCGGCTCATACGCGAACTGCGGGAAGAAAACGAGAAACTCAAGGCACTCCTGGAGGGTAAGTCAACCAGCGTTTGCAGTTGGGAAAACGAGAGGCTCACCAGACTGGAGTACAGCGGAGATCGGCTGCTGGGGCTGAGGCCGTGCAGGCGTCAGGCAAACGCTGTGAGAAAAGGTGGTTTTCCGGTGAACCGAAAACCCGGCTGCGTAATTCCGATGTGGATGCACCAGAAAACCACGATTCCCGAGTGTGTGCATCTCGATAGAGGCCATCTGTCTACTCGCAAAACTCTAAGCCTAGATGTACATAGGTGTGTCGCCCATCATGTATCTGTCCTTCGGTATATCGACATCTGTCATGTCGATATCGCGATCTCCGCACGTGCACGGCACAACCATATGCACAACTGCTCAAACCGATACACACACTCATACCCACATATATTATATATATATATATTTATATATACTTTGTATACGCGTGTGAACAGTTTCAACTGCGCGAAGGAGCATGCATGGGGCACATGGATTATGTAGGTGACCTGCAGATGAGGCGGCACGATCGGACCCGTCTTCGCCAAGCATTCTGGGGACCTCGGGATTCCTGGGCCTGTCACGGAGGAGTCGTTTCAATCGAACGGGCATTTCACACTTGCCGCTTCTCACTCGCCTTTGTGTTGCGGATGCACAGAAGAGCTGGGTTTTGTACTTGCATCGTTGCTGTCCGTGTGAAACCCGTGCGGTGACACCAAACCTAACAGGCAAAAATGCCGCCGACCGTGGTTTGTCGGAAGCCGAGAGAAAGGCGCTTGAGGAAGAACATCAGAAGGAAATCCGAGCGATGGAAAACGCACTCCACGACATGGAGAAATCATTTCAGCAGAAACTTGAAGAGTCTCAGAAGCAGGCTGCCGCCCAGACAGCGCAAGGTCCGTTTTGCACGCGCTTGGTCGGGAAATCAAAGGGAGCGGCGTTTCGATCCGTTCCCGTTACGTTGTCACTCGGGAGGAACTCGCGTGAAGCGTGGACACCAGAGGAATCCCGAAAAAGCGGACGTACCCTAGAGCCCATGGCTGTGCCGAAATCCGTATCGAATCAGTCGCCTCGGGTTTTCTCTCCCCTAAACTGTACCCGCTTCTACGGCGATCTATCAGCCTTTCTAGCTATATGCTCGACCTACACCCCTTTCG
This sequence comes from Neospora caninum Liverpool, assembly GCF_000208865.1. Lineage (NCBI taxonomy): Eukaryota > Apicomplexa > Conoidasida > Eucoccidiorida > Sarcocystidae > Neospora > Neospora caninum. The sequence continues at coordinate 348,703 of NC_018387.1, forward strand.
CTGTCTCTCCGTAAACACACAGACCCACAGCTTCAGTTGTCTCTTCAACTCTCTCTCCACCTCCCTCTCGATTCAGCTGTTTGCGGGGATCTCTGGAGGCCGCTATTTCGTCTGGCCTTCCGACTCTCTTTTTTTGGTAGCCCCTTCTCTGTGAATTTCTCTCTCCCTTGATTTTGCCATCGCCGTGACGCATTTGGTCCTTGCAGTTGCCTGCGTGTCAACCCTACCGCGTGACCTCGCGTCTTCCTTCGTCTCCACGCAGTTCATCTCAGATTCTCAAAAAAGCTGTCTCGTGTGTGGGTGTCTCCGGCACCCAGTCAGAAGAACCGTTTCTAACACCCTTCTTCTTGTCCTACCCCTGCTTCCGTTTTCTGACGTTTTCGCGTATTTCTCTTTCTTTCTCGCCCGGCCGTCGGCGCCTGCAGGCACTGTCGATCCATCAAGTGTGCCGCACTTGACGGTTTTAAACGAGGATGTTTTGCTGAGTGGTCAGCTGAATTTCGCGTTGCCTAGCGCTCCCGGACACCTCTGGATCGGAAAGAAGAAAGGCGACTGGACTCCGGATGTGTCGCTCTCTGGTCTTGGCGTCTTCCCGAAGCACTGCCGCTGTGCGCTGGATGCGTCCAAACGCGCGGTGTACCTCGAGGTCGTGGAGGGGATCAACTACACGTTCGTCAACGGAGAGAAGATCACCCAGAAGAAGCCGGTTTCCCTCAGGTCGGGAGACCGCCTGGTGTTGGGACAGGCCTATGCCTTTCTAGTCGTTTTTCCAGCGGAGCAAACGCAACAGAAACTGCTCGCAGAACACACCTACGACGGCGTGCTGGAGGAAGTGTGTGTCGCACAGGGCGAGGTCAAGCGCGTGAAGCCGAACGAGGTGGAGCTGCAGGAGGAGAAGGCGAAGGCGGAAGCGTACAAACGCCAGGCGGAAGCGATGCAGCGAGCGCAGAAGGAGTTCGAGGAGAAGATGCGGCGAGCTGCGCAGAAAGCCAGCGCCGACGAGCGCCAGAAAGTGGAAGAAGAGTTCCGGAAGAAACACGAGGCTCTCGAGCGCGAGAAAAAGGAGCTCCAGCGGAAAGAAATGAGACGCTGCGCAGCCGAGACCGACCGGAAGGTCGTGGAAGAGAAACTCGTGGAAGTCTTGCCCCTGATCAAGGAGGCGAACCTGATCGCGGCGGAACTCAAGAAACCGTACGAACTGACCCCGTCGTTCGACATGACCTTCACGTCCACAGGTGAAAGAAGATCCAACGTCATCGTCGCAGTGATGTTCGAAGGAAAACCCGTGTACGACTGGGCCCCCGCAGTCCTCGAAAACCGCCTCTTCCTCATGCGCGAGCTCCTCGACGCGTACACCGACGCAAAAGACAAGGACGGCTTTCTCAAGCGTAGGCGCCTCCAGAGGCACCGAGGAAACACCAGAAACATCGGCAATGAAAAACGGAGGGGCTCGCCCCACCTGCTCGCCTCCAGGCACAAAAAACCGAGCAACCGGTTTCTCTCGTACAACACAGATAAATAAAGGAAGAAATGTGTGCACGCAGGCCTAGGTCCATTTGAACATGTATGTCAATCCCACGAGTCTGTAGAGACGCAGCAGCGTATATGAACAGACGAGCCTCAACATCTTCAGAAAGCATCTATATGTACGTTTATACCTACAGCGGACATACAGCTATACCTCTCTCTCTTTCTCTCTCTCTCTCTCTCTATATATATATATATATATATATATATGTAGGTGTACATGTGCAGATGCATGCCGACACATAGGCCTCCGTGGGGTTGTGCGTTCAGGTCTTAAGAAAGAAGATGATCCGTTCTGGGACCCTATCGAGAAGGAGAAGTGCATCGGGAAGGCTGTCCTGTTTTTGGAGTCTCTGACCGCCCAGTTGGAGACAGAGTCAAATGCTCACATCTTCAACAAGGAAGGCGTCGACGTGGGACAGGTACAGGCTTTCACTTGTGCAGAGAGGCTGGCCGCCCCAAACCGCGGATGAAACGCGAAACAGATCGAAAAGACATGGGGCAAGCTACCGTAGGGCCGTTGTAGGTGCATAGGCAGTGCCATACAGCTGAAAAAGAGACACTAAGCTCCACGGAGCGACACGGATGTGCAGGGGCTCGCCTCGAGACTTAAGGCATCAAGTCACCTCGCTTGCGTGGGCCAGCGCGTCCTGGAAATGAAACGACGTTTCCATTCCTTCCCCTTTCGAACAGACCTCACAGCTTGGTGTCTGCAAGTGAAACCGTCTGCATAGAAATCCGCCTCTACAAAAGTGCATGCACGCGACTGCATATCTGTATCTCTCTCTATATATACAGGACAGTTCGCGGCGACATTTACATCTGTGTGTCTGGCTCTCTCTTCCTGCATGCACGCACGTCGCTTCTGGTCCACGGCTGCAGCTTACTGTTTTTGTTCACCTGTACAAGTGTATAAGTCGGGTCTCGAGAACATCGTTGTGTACCATGTAGAGAGACAGACTACGAGGGGAAGTAAGCGACACAACGCGATTTCGTCTGTGCTTTGCGCTGGAGCAGCTCAAAGTGGCTGTGTTTCCAGTGTCGAGGGACGGGCACGAGTTGGAGGACGACGACATCAAGGAGAGTCCAGCAGAACTTCTCGGGACTTCCATGTGTACGGAACGAAAAAACCCTATTCTTTCCAGGCTTTTCACGACAGTGTAGCCTCTCTCCGAAACACCAAAGGGAAGGGGAACCAGGGAGGAGACATGGAACCTAGTGTTCTGCACGGAAGATGAGAGAGAGGCCGCTCGGGTCTAGGGAAAGGCGCGACTGCGCAGGCGCGCAGATTCATCGCACACATTGTCTCTGACGCGTCGCGGGCCTTGTGGAAGCAAAACACTCGAAAGAAGACGCGTCTGAAGTTCCGTAGCGCTTGCGACAGGCATAGCACAGAACGTGGCCCTTAGATGATTCGAGGCACACTCGCAGCCTCGTGCATCGTAGACTCCACTTCCTTCTGAGGACGTAGGCCGTGAAGCTGCGGGACGCGACTCTGCATTTTCGGAACTTTTTGCCGTTCCAGGGAGCTCCCGATTCTATCGCGTTTTGGGGTCTGATATTTTCTCGCGATCTGCCTCCCTTTTTCCGCCGTGGAGGCCGCGGCATTCACACGCTCGAAGACGAGCTCGAAGTCCGAGAAAACTAAAAGAGAAAGAACTAGCGAAACAACACAAATGTTAGAGTTTTCTCACTGCACGCAAAATGAACCTCATCGGGTGTTTCTGCCGCGCATGCACTCCGCGTTCTGCGCTGTCCACAGACTACGAGGTGAGGATCCTGAGCGCCTCTGGACTTCCAGCAGAATTCGCGAACAACACCTTTGTCCGCTTCAAGCCTTATCTCTCCTCGGGATACATCGAGACGTCGCGTGTCAACGGCGCAAACACCCATCCAGTCTTTAACTTCAAAAAGATTCTTGAGCAAACCGTCACTCCGGCGTTCATGGAATACCTGGAAAACGAGGTTCTGATCTTCGAGGTCTACGGCGAGGATTCGAGAGCCACAAAGTAGAAGAGTCGTGGAGCAAAGTTTCAAACTTTGAAGAATCTGAAACTGATAAAGTTGCACAGTGATGCCTAAGAACTCTAAAGGCAGCTGTCGCGTGTGTGCTTTTGGTACTACCGAATACCCGAGACAGGTTTCGCCAGTGTCTCTCCCCGGGTATTTCTTCCTCGCATTCTTTCGCCCGCTTTGGGTTTTCTCTGTCCTCGTGAGTGCTCCACGCTTGCTGTTCCGCTTGTTCACGAACGCTCGCGACTGCCGACGGTCGAAATGCACGAAACCCCGGAATGGAAAGTGTTATCTCCCTCCCGTCCCGAGGAGATGTGGCGACTCGCCGAGAGATGTAGCCTCGAAGCGTGCAGGCGCCGCTTTCCGTCCCCTTTCAAAGTCGCTCCTTCGACTCCACATCGCCGTGGAAATCTAGAAATCTTCTCGGAGCTGCAGAGTTTGTTACTTCAAACGCACACCCTCCATCGTCTCAAAACTGTGGCTCACGGACCATTCGACTCCGCGAAAACAGACGGGCTCCCCGGAGACACCAGAGAAGGGAAAAATTTACCTCTGAAGGAAACAGAGCGATTCCTCGAGTCTTCCGTTTCGCTAGACGCATGCACGCATGTGCGCTCGACTTTTTTGCTGTGTTCGCAAACTTTCGCAGCTCTCAAGGAACGCAAATCGATCCCAATCGAAATACGCAAATTCACGTGTACGTTTCTCCATGTTTGCATGCATGTGTTTCTGCGTGTAGAACGTTGTCGATTTGCTCGGGATGAATTCTCTGGTAGCCGACTGTTTGTCGTAGTTGAAACGCGTTTGCCCGCGTTTTTTTCAAAGGTGCATGCGCATATGCACGCGCGAAATTAGATATCACTGGCCTGTCATTGCTGTCACGTGTTCTTCGTTCCCAAGAGCAAAACCGCTTCCTTGCAGCCTCTTCTGTCCTTCGTCTTTCCGTTTCTGCTTTCTGCTCCCCAGAATATTTTCCTTTTTCGGCGGGTCAGACGAAAAGGAGCGGCAAAAACGGCTCGGCAGAGAGCGAAGCACAGAGCTGCGCGTGTGCGTGTGCGTGTTGGAAACCACGCACGACTCGATTCTTGCCGTCTATCCCTCCACAGATCTGCGCTAACAGCCTCTGTCTTTTCGAATTGTATCTTTCCTTCATGCTTTCACCAGTTCGCGAGCTGTTGCGTGCACATTCGTGTGACTCGTTTTGCACCCTTGCCTTTCATGGCGAGAGTCGTAGGGCAGCGGGGACGGCACCGGGCGCGCGCCGTCGCGAGCAGGTCGGCGACCCCCTGGTGCGTCTCGCCTTTTCCCTCCCTCGGAAAGGGCGACCTCCAGTTTCCATCTTGAGTGAAATCGTCCCTCCCTTCTTCGTTCTCGCATGCGCCCAAAGCTTTTTAAAGTCCGCTTTCAGAGACACTTCACCGCATTCACTCGCACGCCACCATGAGAGCCCGGTTTTCTCTCTCTTCTCCCTCGTGCTCGGCAGTCGCGTCTTCCTCTCCACCTCCGCGCGTCCCAGCCCCGCGTCCATCGTCTTCCAGGCGGCTTTCCGGCAGGTCCGCTCGACTCTCCTCACCCGTTTCTGCTTCTCCTTCTCCGTGTTCCACGACTTGTCCTGCTTCTTTGACATCGCCGCCTTGTCCTTCCCTTTCCTGGGTTTCGTCCTTGGTGTCTCTTCAGGGGGCCTCCTTTTCGCTTTCGTGTCCTCGTCACTCCTGTCCCTGTCTGCCTCTCTGGTCGACTCCTGGCTTTCCCTTCTACCACGGCGGTGCGCCTTCTCCGTCTCCCTCCCCGCCATTCTCTCCGTTCTCATCGTTTCGGAGCTTCCCTTGGCCTGCCGCCTCGAATCCTTCTTCAGGCTCGGTTTACGGCCCGTCTCCTTCGCCTCTTTCTTTTCCGCCTCTCTCTTCTTCTTCTCCAGCGCCTTCTTTGTCCCACTCGAAGAGCGCAGAGAAATGCGACTCACCTCCCGTGCAGACTTGGGGCAGTTGCGCTTCGGTCCCGCGCACAAGCTGCCATGGATCGCCACCGGCCAAGTTCGGAGATTCGCGCGGACGTCACGCGCGTGAGGCTCCGTCTTCTCGCAGCGAAAACCCGGAAGTTTGGCTCAAAACGGCTGTCGAGCAGAGCTGCGGTGGACGTACAGCTGAAGAGTCTCCCTTCCACGGTAAGCGGCTCACGCCTCGCGACGTTCTTGCACAAGTGTCTAGACGAACTTGCGACGCACACGCTGCTTCGCTTTCCCAAAGGGGAACTGACGCCGCGGCCGCTCGTCAGACTCACCTCCCGGCTGCGGTGTCTTCGCTTGTCACCTGTCTTTCTTTCCGCGGCTTCGCCTTTTCGTCTCACAAAAGTTTGAGAGGGAGATATGCAGAAAGGCCGAGTACTTTGGCAGGCGCAGAAGGGGAAAGGCGGTCGAAAGCGGCTGCAGGCACTGCGAGGCGGGGTGTACGTACAGCCGAGGGGGAGAATCACGAGGGCGGTCAGAAAGCACAGAGCGCCGGGGAACAGAGGGTGCGTGCCTCCGAGAACCCGGTTATCTCGGAAGAAGCGACACGAGATGTTTCCAGGCAAGACGAGGGACGAGACAGACTGTCTGACCCGTCGTCGCAGCTGGTACACGACCACTTGAGCGGCGGGGGACTCTCGCCCTGGCGCGGGGAGACATCCTCAGGTGTATGTACACTTCAGCGAACTGAGGAGTCCCCCCAGAAAATGCGGCGATTTTCTCTCAGAAAACACCGAGGCCGGGCGCTCCTGTCTGCGTGGAAGAGTCTGCATTCCGCTCTGCGCATTCGAGACCGGGCGGCAAGCGACACACAAGATCTTTGCTCCTCGTCTTCCTCCTCAGATGATTTTTCCCCTGAGGACAACACCACGGAGCAGGCGCCCGCTGTGCTTCGACGCGCAGTGCCGCCGCTTCCGCTGCATGCAAAGAACATGCGGAAATACCCGCCCGCGAGCTTTTCTGAAGGCCAAGAGCCGAACGGAGACTCAGAGAGGCCGAGGCAGGTCCAGGGACTCCTGTCTCCGACACCTGGGAATATGACTCTTGTTCGCCTGCAATGCGCAGAAGCAAAGTTGTTGCGGAAGAGCCAAGAGGCGCTGGCACGGCTTCTGAGACGAAGCCAGGGAAGGAGAGAACTCGACGAGCGAGCGGCCGGGGAGACGGAGCACCAGAGGGAGAAAATGAGGGGAAAGAAGGCAAAGGCTAGAAGCGAGGAGATAAGTCGTGAAGATGGGGGCGTGGAGTCTGAGCTGGAGGCGAAGAGCGAGAGGGAGGCTCGAGTCGCCGACACAAACGGGAGCGTCCAGGCGGCCCTTCCGACAAGGAAGAGCGACGAAGGGCGCTTAGAAGCAGTGCATTGGACCAGAGGCGAGGAGGAGTCACGTGTACGTACAGAGGAGCTTCGCAGCTATCTGCGCTATGCCATCTGCACGTTTCACCACCTCGAGTTGGAGACGCTGTTTTCTCTCTTTTGTCAGAAACACATCGACTCCTTCTCAGCGCACCAGCTGCAGGAGCTGCATGCTCTCCTGTTTTTTTCTCCCGCTGAGGAGTCGAGAGACCGAGGAGAGAACGGGGCAGCGCAGAGTCCCTTCTCGGACGGTGCAGAGCCCCAGCCGCATGCAACCGACACAGAACAAACGGCAGCCTGCGAGGGGAAAGAAGACGCGCCAAACGATCTACAAGAGCCAGCAGACGAGACGTCTGAAGACACGGAAGAGACGCTTGAAGAGAAGAACGAGAGGAAGAGGCGAGAGCGCAAGGCGGAGAAGAAAGCCAGCCGAAATGCTTTCCTCTGTTCTCTCCTCAACGGCACGGCCAGAGCGGTCCCTCCGGCTCTTCGAGACAACCAAGTTTTGGCGCTTCTGCTCCACTACCTCCACACTGAGCACCCGCTTTTGCCTCAGATGAATCGCCTTCCGTCAAACATCGAAAAAGGAATCTCCCAGCCCGCACCGCAACTTTGGTGATTCCTCTCAAAGTGTCTGTGTAAATGTAGCTCCGTTTACATTTACATATATAGTTATATTTCTTGATTTTTTATATATGTGTATCCACCCATGTTTACTTACATGTGGATATACACAGATGTATCTACACACGAATCCGTGCTTTTGCACAACGATATACATATATACGTATATTTATATACCGATATGAATATATGAAACTATATGTATTTGTAGGTATAGGAGGGAGCCTGTGTTCTTGTTAAATAAACGGATAGATTTGAAGAACTGAAAGTTTGTCGTGGAGCGCTGACCTCTTCCCTCCGTCTTGGGTTTGTGGCCGAGCCAGCGCTCTTTTGGAACGATGCTGTTTAAAATAGCCACAGGTCGGTGCTGGCGGTTCCAGTGTCTTTATCGCCTGGACGAACAAGCGAAACATGTGCACAAATTCACGGCCTGTCCCGCATGCACATCCATAAAAAATTGCCAAAAAATGGAAAAAAAGATATATATATATATATATATATATATGTACATCTTGTAGGTGCATAGATATACATTTGCATAGGTGGATGGGGAAGTACACACATACATATAGATGTATAGATCTGTGTATACATGCATGTAGAATGGGTCAACTTTGTTCCAGGAAGAAACGCGACCTGTGGGCGTTCGCCACAACAGGGCTTATGAACTGGTTTCTTTCGTTCAGCAAAAAGAAATAAAAGTGAAAGAAAAGATATGTCGCGCCTGGCAAGAGTACACATCCTGCTTGCCGCTTCACGTGGCTGAGAAATCAAGACGAAACGCGAGAGATGAGCCTCCTCGAGGAAAGATTTACTTCCCGCACAGCGCAGACACACACCCGCATGCACATGCAAGAAACTGGCGCCCATCAGCACGCCTTCGCACTGTAGCGCCAGGTCCCTTAAAGCTCGGAGTTTTCTCTCGCATAAACAAAGGTGACCATTTCCTGTGTCCCACACAAATTTATACTCATACATATACATATATATATATATATTCATACATACAAATGTACAGATAAATATGCTTATATTTATGCACATACATTTATATATACATGCACGTGTGAATGAAGAGACTCTGAAGAATAGCTGGCATAGATACGGGCCTTTGTCATTTGGAGGGCGTTGCGTTCTTCCGGATCGGAAAACAAGCGGTTCTTCTTTCGAGGGTTCTGCGCCGAGGGAGGTTTCCACTAGGAAAAACACCCTGAGAGGAAGAGCGAGCGAGCGAGGACGAGCAGGAGAAAGACCGGAAAGGTATAGAGAACAACCCCGGAGAAAACCGAAGTGCGAGCTCGTCCCTATCCTGGAAAAAAAGACGAAAGTGTTCGATCCGGGGTGTCACGGAAGGCCGCATTTCACACGACAACGCTCGGGGGCCTTCTTGTCCGTCCTTGTCTTGTCAAGTTTCCATCAAAACTCTCAAGCAATCTCTTCCTTTTAGGCGTGTGCATCTCTCCTTTCTTTGTCTCTCCCTCTCTCTTTTGTCAGTCGGCGCCTTGTTCCCTGCATGCGCCTTTCTTTTTCTCTCCTGGGATTTCCCGTTCTCGGCCCTCTGACAGATTTCGCTGATCGCTGCTGTCTTGCAGTGTGTCGTGCTCCCTCGCCCCTTCTGCACAGTCTCCCTGCCTTTCTTCCTCCCTTGCGTCTAGGTCGCCCTGAGCGTTTCTCCTTTCGTCTTTGTTATTACCTTCCTCTTCGTACACTTCTCTCTTGCCGCTCGTCTCTCTTTCCTCTTCACTTCCGCCGCACTTCCCTTCTTTCCGTATCGTCTGTCCGTCTTCTCCGTGCGCCTCTTCGCTTCTTCTACTTTCCCTTTCTCCGCCTTCCTCCCTGGCACTCGAGGGTTTGTTTATCCTTGCTTCTTCACTGCCGTCTCCGTCTCGCTTCCGCTCTCGCGCATGCAGAGAGACGATCGCCTCCGCACTTCCTACAGACGGCGCGGAACTCCCCCCTCGCTCTACCTGCGAAGCTCCAGACTCGTGTGGAGAACAGACAGAGGAAGGAAAAGAAGGAGATGGAACAGAAGACGGAGAAGAAACAGGGGGAGAAGACGGAGGGTGAGAAGGAAAGGCAGACTGCGATGGAGACGAGCAGATCGTAGGCGAGAGAGAAGAGTGAGGGAACGGGGCGAGAGGCGAGCAAGGAGAAATCGGAAAGGACGACAGAGAAGAAGGAGAAGAAGGGAGGAAAGAAGGCGAGCTCGCCAGGAACTGACCAGGCGACAAACAGGCCGCGCACTCACTCCCACGTCTCGAAGAAAGAGACGAAAACGACAAACAGGAAGGAGACTGCGGACGGCCGGAGCTGTCGTGCCGTCCGGCGACGGGCGTCCTGAGGGGCGTTCTTGGCGGTGTCTCCGCAGAGGCGTCTTTGATCTCCTCACACCCTACCAAAGAGAGGCAGGAAGCATCGACTTCACCTTTTCCAGGTGACTCCGCTCTCGCGATTGTCTCCGAAAATGCAGGCGCCACCAGATCCTTGACGGGGCCGCCTGAAACAGACACCTTTTGTTCTTTTTCTTCTTTCCTCCCTCGCCTCTCCTCTTCTCTGTCTCTCTTCTGCGTTCCTTCTTCCTCTCCATCGCTGGCCCGATCTCGCCTCGCCTCTCGCTCGCCCTCTCTCTCCGGTTGTGTCGCACAGAAGCGACTGTCTCTCCTCGCTTCTTCTCCGGCCTCTTCTCGCCTTAACTTTCTCGTCCTCTTCTCTTCCTCTTCGCCTCTGTCATCCTGACCCGCCACCGCGTCCTGGGCTCCGTCCTGCTCAAAACGCTCGCCTGCCTCAGTCGCGATAAAGGCCGCCTCTTCGCCCTCTTCCACAACTGCTCTGTTTTCCTCTCCCTCTGCCTCCTCTTCTTCTCTTTCTGTCTTCGCGTTTGTTTCTTCTCTCTCTCCTCTCGTCCACGGACTCGCTTCAGCGCCACACGTCGCCTCACCCCGTCGGCCGTCTTCGCCCGTCTCCGCATGCTCCTTCTCTTTGTGTCTTGCCGCTTTCTCTGCCTCCTCGCCGGCGCTTTCTCTGCCGCCTCTCTCGTGCAACGTGGCCAGTGCCTGCTCTCGCTCGTCCTCCCCTCCCTGAAGGATCGGCGCGCCTTCTGCCAGGAACCGCCCTTCTCTTGTCTCCTCCGCCGCCTCTTTACTCCCGTTTCCGTTCAGAGCGTCCCCACCTCGGCCATCCGCGAAACCTCCCGCCGAACGCATGCCGTTCTCAAGCTTGTCCTCTCCCGTTTGTTCTCCGTCCGATCCACAGTCGCTCTGGAGTGTCCCAGTTGCCTCGAGCGTCTCCTCGAGCACGTGCTGCGCTCCCATGCCTCGCCCTCCGTTCTCAGGTTCGCAGTGCGCCCCAGATGCACGCGAGAAGAGACTGGAGGCTCCGGAGTCCTTCCTTGGCCCTTCCTCTTCTCTGGATCTTTCGGCTTCCTCTTCTGTCGCTGTTCCTCGCGGACTCTCTCCAGATCCGTCTTCTTCCACTCTTTCTCCCTCTCCTCTCTCTGCCCCTATTTCTTCCTCCCGCACACTTGACCCCTCTTCTGCCCTGTCAGCTTTTTCTCTGGCAGCGTCTTCTTCCTCTTGTTTACGTGCGTCTTCTTCCTCTTGTTTACGTGCGTCTTCTTCCTCTTGTTTACGTGCTTCTTCTTCCTCTGGTTTACGTGCGCCTTTTTCCTCTTGTTTAGGTGCGTCTTCTCCTCTGGGAGTGTTTCCTTCTTTAGGCGCGTCTTCCTCCTCTTCTCTGTGTAGGGCTCCCCCCCCTCCTGGCCTTTCTTCCCCTGCAACGGCTCTCAGGCGGTCTCCCGCGCTGGTGTTTGCTTCTTGCGCCCGGGCTCCGCCGTCGCTTTGACCTTCGCGCCTTTCCTCGCCTTTTTCGGACACCCTCGCGAAGCTGCTCGCCTGGAAAGCCACGCACTCCGGAGCGAACCGACCTCGTCTTCCGCTCTGAGTTTCCCTTCTCGCCTCCGGTAAAAGAGCTGTACCGGTAACTACCTCGGTACAGACAGCAGAGGAGCAAGAGGAAGAAGGCAACGGCGAGGGGAGAGGCGAGGTGGAGGGACACCGCGAAGAGTTGCGGCTATCCGGAACATCGCAGGATCCGCGTCTCTTTTCTTGAGCGCCGCGACGGTTCCACGTTTTCGTTCCTGTCTCCTTCGTCGCCTGTCGTCTTTGTCCGCGCTCCCCTGGGCCATCTCTCCTCGCCCGCGCGTTCTTTTGGGCGACGGCTTTCTCGCTGCTTGCCTTCGGTGCGCGAAGGTCGACGTCGGGAAGCGCTTCCAAAAGTGCCAGGAGCTTACCAAGGTTCTTGACCACGTTCTCGTCTCTCTTGGCAGTCGCAGGACCGAGCGTCTCCCACATCGTCTCAGCCGGCGCGTCAAGAGCCCCGTCAGCCTCGACGTTCTCGCGTTTCTCTCTCAGCACAGTTCTCGTGCCGTCGCCTCTCGCCACCCTCTCTGGACCGAAAGACGATGCAGAGCTGAAAGAAGAGCCAGAAGGCGAAAAACAAGCTGAAGGAGTCGGAGACAATGAAGACGAACTGGAAGACGAACAGGAGCGAAGCGGTGGAAGCGCACGGCGATGTCCGCGTTGAGAAGAAGATACAGAGGGAGTCCTCCCCTCAGCTTTTCTCTCTCGGGGGCTGCGCAGACCGGCTTCTCCGGTCCATGAAGAAGCCCAGGCAAGCAGCGCGTTCCAGGGCTGGTCCTCAGCTGCTTCAGTTCTTCGCGGTTCTCGCCTTTGTGTGCAGGCTGTCTTCAGGCGGGCTTCTGCCTCGAAGGAAAACCTGTTCTCCTCTCCACTTCGCGCCGCCTCGCCTGCATCCAGCGCGCGTTCAAGTTTTTCTCCCTTCGCGGCCTGCGCTGCGTCGCCTCGGCCCTCCCTGCCGTCCTCTGAAAGCGTCTCCGAGAGAGAACGCGACCTCGCGGGGCTGCGCCGCTCGGAACGCGACGTCCACGCCGCACTCGAGGAATTTCGGCTTATCGGAAGAGTCTCGACTTGCGACTTGGGCGACGCAGAAGACGGGGACTCTTTCGACGAGTCGGAGCGGCGAGAGAAGCAGAGGCGCGAGCGACGAACAGGCGAAGACACCGGCTGGTTCGCGGGAAACTTGCGCTGTACGTACACTCCAGACGCAGCGGGTGGTGTCGAACTCGCTGGAGCAGATGCGCATTCCGCGGCCCCCCGAGAAGGAAGATTTGCAAGGGACGCTGTCGCCTCAGCTTTGAAAGTGGACCCGCGAGTCACCGACGCGTGGTTCAGGAGAGGGGGTGTACAGGCACCTGAGGGCGCCTCCGTCGTGGTGAGGTCTTCTTCCCGGAAACCATCTGTTTTTTCCCTCGGGTCTCCTCCGAGAGAAGACGTGCGAGAAAGGGGACGCGGAGAAGCCATGGATAACGGCGAGCGTCCCGTTCGCTGTTTTGTCTGCTTTTCAGGCAGCACTTCCGGGGTGTACATACACCCGGACAGCGCCGCGTTGACCTGTAGACACACCGGGTCGGCTCGCGTGTGCGGCATCGCAGGCGTCCCCTGTTGCGTCGTGACAGCTTCCTTCGCTCTGTGCTCCTCTGCTTCTCGTCCTCGGTCCTCTTCTTTTTCGATTTCCAGTTGTCCTTCCTTCGGGTCCACAGCACCCGCCAAGGTTCCAGTCGAAGCGGCTCGCGGGGAGGACCGAGGAGACAAGGCGAGAGGCGAGCGCGCAAAAGGCGGCTCCGCTTGTCCTGCGAGAAGGCATGCCCGAGCCAGGCGCTCCTGCAGAAGCTCCTCGAGAACGGGGAGGTCTTGGCAGCATGCCGTCACTTCCGCTTCGAGTTCAAACAACTCGTCTTCTTCTCCCAGCTGCCGCCCTATGAAGGAACTTGGAGTCTCGCCTTCCCGTTTTCTTCTGCTCTCGCTTTCGGCTGTCTTCTCTCCCGCCGTTTCTGCAAGCGCACGCAAGGCTCGTTTTTCCAGGTCTCCCGCGGTGTCCCGCGGCCGGCGATGAGCCGCGCCGCGTGCGTCTTTGCGCGCAGGGAGACACGAAGACAGCATTTCCGGCTCTCGTGCCAGAAAGGTGGATGGGGAAGAAAGAGCGGAGACTCCAGCTGAATGCGGAGGGGCCGTAGAGCAAGGCGAAGGCAAGGCGTGTGTTGGAGACGGTCGAAAGCGAAGAGACGTCCTGTCCAGAACTTTCTCAATCTCCAAAGAGAGGTGCGAGAGCCACTGAAGACGCGCACAGCAATAAAAACCACGAAAACACGCGAATCAACACCCCTGCAGAGTCGCAAGTTGTGGAGGATCGATACGGTTACAAACATATGAATACGTAAGTATGTTTATTTGTATATTTGGGAATAGGGAGATTGGTGGACACAAGAGAGAGGGGCGCGACGCGGGAAAGATGCGGGAATGTTCTCTAGCGTTCGGGAAGCAGCCACAAGAACGGAGACGGCGCTGCGGGAGTGTCTGTTTTCCGTGGGCCACAAAGAAGGTTTAGGGTTGGCGGACAGTTCGAATTGCCGATTGAAAGGGAATATTTGCTTCTCTTGCAGACTTGCAGGACGTGCAGTCGCAAGGCCCTTGGAGGACAGGCCACGAAGGTCCGTGGTTGACCGCTCCTGGGACAGAAGGGGGTATGGGCGCAGGTGTACGTACACCTCGCCGCGCGAGCTTCTTGAGCGACTCGCAAAAGGCAGGCAGATGGGAGCGTGTGAGGAATGTCGCCTCACCTGTTGTTTCCTGAGGATCGAGGCTTCGAACTTGCGCAGCTCTTCTCGCTTCTCCGCCGTTTCCTTCCGCAACGCAACCGCCTTCTCGGCGCGAGAAGCGTCGGCGGCCGTCCTGCACGAACAAGCAGGGAGCAGAACAAGGAGAAAGAAAATGGGTGTCGCGGATACCCAAAGTCGAAAAAAGTGGAAGAACAGCAAGTGCGGAAGCCGCGGAGAAAAGAAGAGTGATGAAAAGAGAGACAAGAGAAGCGCGAAGAAGAGAGAAGACGAGTGGCAAGAACGAGCGATACACCTACCGTTCGTTATCTTCTGGGCCGTGTCCTTCTCTGTCGCGCGTCGTGCGTTTCATCGCCTCGTGAAGACGCAAGTCCTCCTGCACTCCCCAGAGCCTCTCTTTAACTTTTTCCAGCTCCTCCTCCTCCGCCTCGATTCGCCTTTGCTCTTCGTTCAGATCTTCACTCGCCAGGTCGAAATTTTCTGCCTCAGCTTGTGCCTCTAGTTTGCGCTTTAGCCGCGCGACTTCCGCGAGGAGCAGGGACTTCTTCTTTTCCACAGCGTCGAGGGCTTTTCGCTTCTCTGCCACGTTTCTCTCCAGCACCTCCCGCTCTGCCTCCTGCTGCGCCTTCGCCTCGCGCAGCGCCGGGAGCGCAGAGACAGGACGGTCTGCCTGCAGCGCCTGCACAGAGGGGAGGGGCGGCGCAGGAAGAATCGAGGTTGTTTGGTCAATCGACATGCAGCCGCTCCTCGGCTTTGCGTAGGCAGCCAGGGACAGGAGCGCCGCCCGAAGAAACCGACGACGAAACGCGGAGACGAAGCGGAAGCCGCTCGCGAAATCCCAGAAACGAAGAGAAAGACAGAGAACAGCAGAGGAAGAGAGAGAGGGAGAGACAAGGGCCAGACCGGGAAAGATAGAGACGAAGAGTGAAATGAAGACACCGACAGGAACAGAAAGAGACAGCGGGAGAGAGGAAGAGAGAGCAAGGAAGAAACAGAGACTGAGGAAGAGGCGGGGAGGGGAAAAACAAACTCGCGAGAAAGAAAGGAACAGTGAAGAACGGGACGTTTGAACATTTGTTTCGTTGCACAGAAACGGCCAAAGGGAACCAGGCAAGAAAAAAGTTATTTCCCTCTGGCCTACCCATGTGCATACGAGAAAACAGCTGCACTGTCGCGCACACTTTTCCATATATATATATATATATATATATATGCATGCGAAGGTGGAGACGCTGAGTTACAAGTATATTTTCATCGAAGAACAGAAAAAGCCTCGTGCACGACATGCCCGCTTTCATGGACAGAGATGCGCATATTTTTATATCAATTACATATATACATATATTTGTATATGTATGTGTATATGTATGTCTTTGCAAGAGCCGAGACGTAAACGCGTTAGCAGCACAGGTTGTTGCTTTCGAGGCTAGATTTACCTGGATTTTTTGGAGAGTTTGCGCAATTCGCATCCACGACTGGCGTCGGTCTGCGCGTGCGAGGAGCTGCAACGTTCGCCGCTCGAGGCTCCTCAGTTTCCGCTGTCGACGCTGCTGCAGCGAATGGAGACGCTTCGCGTGCTTCCACAGCCCACGCTGCGTAAGCGGACAACGGCACAGAACGCACGCGGCAGAGACAGAAGAGGCAGGAGAGAAAGAAGGAGAGACAGGAGACAGAGAAGACGCAGGAGGAGAGGACGGACAGCGGGGCGGGGAGAGACAGGACGAATCGCCGTGGGCGAATGAGGGGCTGTTTGCAGAAGGTGCCTGCAGATCGGAGGGAGGGGAGGCGGAAGCGAGCGAAGAACGGGACAGGGCGCGTGTGGCATGGCGGTTTGTCTCAGGCGACTCTGCGGTTGTCTGTGGTCCGCAAAAGGGGAAGTGGGCGGAGGAAGACGTCGAGGAAAGACGAGAACTCGTTGGCGGCCGCGAGGAAGAAGCTGAAACGTGAGAGGCACCAGAGAGGGAGGGGAGGCGAGTCGAGGAGACAGGCCGGAGAAGCGTCGTCGGTTTCCTCGACGCGGGAAGAAAAGCAGCCGAAGCAGGCGGAGAAGAGGGCGAGCGGGCGTTCTGGGCCAGAGACGGGCACGGGAGAGACGAGGGGAGGCGTGAACCGGAGGGAAGACGCGTGGGCCAGGCAACGAGTGAAGAAGGAAACGGAGGAAACTTCACGTTCAGAGCTGCTGCGAAGTTTCCAGCGCGGCGAGCCTCCTGTCGCGTCTCGGCACGGCGGCTGAGCGGCCTAGCCGCCCGCGGTTCCTGCATCTTCTCTCAGGGAAAAGGCCAGGGTGAGAAGGAGACAGTGGCGGAGAGACGAAAGAGACAAGATAGGAGAGAGCGAAGAGGGAAGACAAGGCAAGAGACGAAAGACAGTAGAGAGACAAGAGAGAAGACAAGACAAGAGAGATAAGGTAGGAGAGATAGACGCGAGGAGAGATCTAAAAGAGAGGTTGAGGGTGGGGACAGATGGCGAGACTAGACAGGAGGCAACGCAGGAGGGAAGCGAGACAATTGGCGGAAGGAAAGGAAGGAAAGACGGGGAGAGCGGACTGCCCCTAATGACAGCAAGCGAGAGGGTAGCCAGCGAACAAGAGGCCTTCCCTTGGTGCGCTCCTGAGCGTTGAGAGAAAAGTTGAGGAAAAGCGAAGAAATGACGCAATCGATGCAAGATGGAAGGTCATATGCGATCAAAACGAAGGGTTTTCCGAAAAGGCCGAGAGAATCAACAAAGCGCGACACGCGTGAATCTCTCTCGCATCTCGTGGTTTCCAGAGCCTCAAACCTCCCAGGCAGCTGTCCCTGTGTGGCGCCTCTCTAGGCCTTGGGAAACGCCCGCATTTTTCGTTCCAGCTCGGACAAAGTGTCTTCCTCCTCTCTATGGTAAAGACGAGAGAGAAAGGCGGAGCTTCTTCCTGTTCTCCGCCTGGCTGTCTCAGAGACTCTCACGGTGAGCTGCGACCGTCCTCTCGTCTCACGAGACACTCCAGGGGGGAGGGAAAATCGCCAGCGGTTCGGCGGTCACCTTTTCTGCCTTTTCTCGCGGGTGCATGCGATCGGGCGCTGGAGAAGCTTTTTCTCACCTTCTCGCTTCAGGTATCGGTTTCGTCCCATTCGAGAGCCCGCCGTCTCCACCTTCTCTTCGCGTTCTCTCCCGGGATGTGTCCTTGTCGCGCTTAAAACGCGCTGTGCCAGTCACAGGAGATAAAAAAGGAACAGCGACAAGGCTGCGGTCCTTCCTCTCAAGGCCTCTTCTACAGGCTCTGTGCCGTCTTCTCTCTCTTTTTCTCTCTTCTCTCTTCTTCTGTCTACTCTTCCCGCTTCTCTCTTCATCTCCCTTCTCATCTCCCTTCTTCCTCCATCGGTCAGTTCTTTCTTTCCCGAGTTGTCTGACGGATCTCTGCCGTGCTCTGGTCTCTTCGCTCTCGACCTTTTCCGCCACTCCGCAGCATCCGCGGGTCCTTTTTGCCTCTTTTTTTCCTCTTCGCTGCTAGCAGGGGACTCTTCTGCTTTCTTCCTCTCCCCGCGGTAACCCGTTGTTCTCCGTTTTCACTCTCTCTTTCGTGGCGAGAGTCGCCTCCAGCCCGTCTCCGTCTCTACTCCCTTGCTACTCCTCTCCCTTGCTACTCCTCTCCCTTGCTACTCCTCTCCCTTGCTACTCCTCTCCCTTGCTACTCCTCTCCCTTGCTACTCCTCTCCCTTGCTACTCCCTCTCTCTATACTCTCTCTCTCTGCGCGTATTCCATTCTCGAGTTTAAAAAATGAAGTGAAAGTCTCTCTTTTCAGATGAATACTTTCTCTCCTCTTCTTACACAATCCTGTTTCTGAGCTCGCCTCTTTTCACCATGCGGGAACACACTGTCCGTCCCCAGCAAGTACTCTTCTCCCCTAATCCGTCTTCCTCTCATCCCTCGGCCTCGACCTATCCCTCACCGCCCTACCCTTCATACCCCCCTTCCTATCCTTCTCTCTCTCCTCCGTCTTTTTATCCTTCCGCCTCTCCTCCGTCTGCTTACCCTGCTCTCTCTCCTCCGTCTGCTTACCCATCTCTCTCTCCTACGTCTGCTTATCCTTCTCTCTCTCCTCCGTCTTCTTATCCGCTCGCATCTCCCTCGGATGCTCTTGCGTCTTCTCACGCTACGGCTTCGCGGTTTCCCCCCCTCGCCTTCTCTTCCGCCTCGCCCCTCGCAGTGTCTCCGCATGCAGTTACCCCTCCCCCCGCTGGGCTCCTGCCTGAGCCTCTGAGGCGCGCCAAGGCCGAGGAGGCGTCTCTGTCCGCGAACCGCCGGGGCGTCGCGGGCCTTCTCGAGGAGACAAAAACGCGCCCTGCCTCGCCACGACACCATCGCGGCAGGAAGGCAAACCCCCCCCCCGTCTTTCCCTTCTCAGCGAGCAAACCTGCAGTCAAACGGGGCCGTGTCGACGAAGATGAGAGAGAAAGAGAGAGAGAAAGAGAGAGAGAAAGAGAGGTGACGCAAAGGGACTTGACCCTGGCCTCTTCTCTCGCCTCGGCTCCGAATCCCCACAGACAAATTCTCCCGTCCTTCGCGTTGCAGCAACACCCGCACGACCAGCATGCGAGGCACGGGACTTACGGCATCATCGCCAGAGGCGTTCGGGAAAGAGAGAAAAACGAAGACGGAGGCAAACGTGGACGGCAAACCAAAGCTCCTCAGCAACTCCGAGGCAAGACGCAGAAACATGACCCTCTTTCAATTTCCGTAGCTGTTTGTGTGTGCCCACGTCTTTTTATACCTATATACACGCACATGTGTATATTCGTATATATGTATGCAAATGTGTATGTGTTTCTATATGCGCCGTTCTGCGCAGGTGTGAGTGTGTCTGTTTCTCTGTGCAGGCGTGTGTGCGTGTGCTGAGTGTTCCTTCTTCGTCTCGCCTCTCTGTGAAAAGATGCGACTTCCTGTCTCCTCTCTGTCTCCTTGTGCAGACGACCGCCCCTACGTCTGCTTCTCGTGGCGATACCGCGACGCCTTCTTGACGCTCTCCACCGACCGCCGCGTCATCTTAGGCCACAAGGTCCGGTTCCACAGTTTCTGGATCCAACCGCATGCGCCTCTCGCAGCTTTCCACACACGTCTCCCGCCACAGACACTTTTGCGAACCTCTCAGACTTCTAAACACATCTCAAGGAATCTGCTAGGGTCATACGCAAATAATATATAGAGATATGCAAATCTCTTACATGCATGGGTGTCTGTATATGTACCTATATATGCATTCACATATATATATATATATATACATATGTTGATACAGAAAAATGGTATAGATAGATGTCTATATCTAGACCTACATGTAGCTGTCTGCAATCTTCATATATGCATACATGTATATATATATATATATGTACTTCTTTCAATGTATGAGGTAATAGCTCTGTCCATCTTTGTCTTTAGAAAGCGCCGCCTTTGTAGATGAATACGGTCCTTTAGGGATTTTTTTGTGGGTGTTCCTCTCGCGCATCTCCGCGGTTTTGCGAGAGTAGCGTGGAGGGCCAGGTGGAACTGTTCTGTCTCTTTCTGTCTCTCGAGGAGCTGCGCTGGGTGAGACCTAAGGAGCGCAAGGCCACAATTTGAGACGCTGGAACGCGTCTCTGCGTTGCCTTTCTCTCTTTTCAGGGGTGGAGCAGTGCCTTTGCGACGCACTGCTCAGAGAAAGATAAGTGGTATTTCGAGGTCGAGGTCTTGCCTAGCGAGACGCAGAGCCTTCGCTTCATCGGATACTCCCCGGAGGGCCTCCCGCCCCTCAAAGCGCATTGGCGGTACGCCCCGATTTTTTGTCTCGTTTGAACGTTTCCGTCCCGCGTCGCTCGTCTGTGTATACTCCGTCTCTCTTTCCCTTTTTTGTTTTCTTTTTTGGCCTCCGGTTTTGTTTTTGCTCCGGCTTCTTCCGCGCGTGGTCTCACCAGCGTTCTGCGCGACTTATGGCTCTGTTCTACGTTCCGCTCTGCAACTCGCGCGCTTCTGTCCCGCTGTGTACGTACACTCCACCACACACGTGCATGCATGCATGCATGCATGCATGCATGCATGCATGCATGCATGCAACGCGAGAATGGTAGCGGGTTGTGTTTCTGGTCTTCTCCGTTCTTTTTGATTTTTTTGCAGAGTGGGATGGGCGTGTCGGTACCAAAAGTACGACGTGCCCATTGGAGGCAACGCGCACTCGTTTGCGCTCTGCGGCGCATGCAACGAAGTCCCGACGGTTGCCACTGGAGGGCTTAGGAGGCCGATCGCGAGTTATGGCGCGTCCCACGACCTTCCCGAGCTGAGTGAGGCCGCCAGAAACAGGACATCGACGCGAACGGAGAAAAGAAAAAAAACGGGGGAGAAGGCGAGGAGGGAATAACAGAGAGAAGAGGACGAAGAATAGACAGACTACAGTGGAGGCGGAGAGAAGAAGAAAGGGGGAGGAAACGGGACAAGAAGTTTTGAGAACAGAGGATGAAGACAAAGGCGGGGGAAGTCCGAGCGGAAGAAGCTCAATCTTTCTCGGAAAGGGGAGGCCTCGTGGAGGCGCAGCCTGCTCAGAGAATCGCGCACTGAGGAAGAGAGTGACGAGAGATCGCATGCATTTCGGGTATTTCCAGAGAAAGCGCGAGACAATAACGGGAGGAGTTCTCGTCTTTGTGTTTTGCCTCAGAAGAAGGAGACATTATCGGCTGCTTCTTGACGCTCCACGAGCCTCGTTGGTGGCTGCCTGACCCTCGAAAGGATCCGAAGCTTCACGAGTTTCTTCAGGGTGAGAGACGCGCAGATGCACGACAGATCAGAAAAACCAGAAAAAACACACAACGCATGTCGAGACGTCCCTTCGAGCAGCATGCAAAAACGGATAAACGAAAAAACAATAATCTCGGAAATACGAGAAGACAGAACGGCTGGCAGTGTTAAAACCACCAGGGAAGACAGAGTGGGCGTGCAAAAACGGGTGCGTTTAACTATATTGGATACGTCCATGTGTCCCCGTTCATCAGTCTAGCCCTATACGTCCCTACACACAAATATATGTGTGTGCGGATTTACTTACGCATGCATGCATGCCGCCACGTGCACTGGGACTTTCGCACCTACAGAAGCGCATTTGTACATTCGTATCGAGCTGTGGCCCCACGAGCTCCTATCTGTAAATATAAGTATAGAAATATGTACATTCATGTATAAGTATGTATTTATATTTTGATATGGGTGTGTGCATGTGCTTGTCGAGAGAGTGCTGCAGATACTGCATGTGACGATTTGCCGGTGCATGCACTGCATCTGCTTCTTGTGCCTTTGTAACTCAGCGGGAATCCTGTGCAGTCCTGATGCCCCGCCGCCCTGCGTTGTCAATGAGGGGGCGTGGATTGAGTTTTCTGTCAACGGACAAAGGTGAGGAAGCAAGCGTTCTCACATTCAAACTCGCATTCACACATTTTTTGATACGCATATATATATATATATATATATATGCATATATATATATATATATATATATATGGATATAGCTGTGTACTATATACAAGTGCCTCTAACGCTCATCTTTCCTGTATCTCATATATATAAATCTGTATAGAATCCTTGGTAAATTTATTCCTCGACTCTTGTACGTATTTATATATATATATATATACATATGAAGTGGTGCGTGTATGTAGGTTCACATTCTGGTATGATTGAGGATCGTGGAAAAGTATCCGTGTGTGACGAAGCGAGAGGCGAAACAGTGAAAATGTTTTTTTGTCGCTCAGGCTCGGGCGTGTCTTCGAAGGCGTGATCGGAAACGGCGTGTATCACCCAGCTGTCTCGCTGTATATGGGGGCGAAGCTCAAACTCAATCCAGGTAAAAAACGAACCTCCCTTTCCTGTTTTCTCTTTTCGCTCTTTTTCTTCCCGGGTTTCTGTCCTTTCTTCCTCTTCCCGTTTTCCCTCTTCTTTCTCCTCTCCTTCTCCTCTCGCTGTTTTCCCTTTTTCTGCTCTCTCTGTTTCCCGTCTTTCTCCCGTGTCTACAGCTGGGCGTCTCCTGCTGCCATCACCTTTGTACTCCAAATGATTACAGGTATTCCTCCCTAGCATTTAGATCTGACTCATCAGCGTTTCTTGTTTTTTTCATGTCTTCTGCCTGCTCTCTCCACTCTGTCCTTCTCGCTTCAGGCCCAGACTTTGCTTTTCCGCCTCCTCCCTCCGAGGGCTTTCAGCCGTGCAGCGACATGCGCAGACCTCACATTCCCTGAGGAAAGCTGCGCTCGCTGCAGGCGCCCTCGAGGCGCGCGGAAACTCCGACCGGAAAAGGATGCGTTCAATCGTTGTCAGGTTCGCAGCGTCTGGTCTCGTCAGTGGGTGTCTGTCTCTCGCTGCAAAAACTTGAAAAGAATGGGAGCGCCGGCGGCTTCGAATAGCGACAGCAACGCGAGGGGCGCATCCCGGAGAAGTCTCTTTTAAAATAAAATGCAGCAAACCGCTTTTGGCTGACCTCGGAGAGAAGAACGGAGAGGCGGCGAGGGAAGCATCAGCGGGAGAAGTCGAAGATCGGACGAGAACGATCGGAGCAGTGTGTGGGAGAAGAGAAGAACAGACAAGAGAAAGCGACTCTGAGAGAGAAGGAGAAAGAGAAAGGGAGAAAGATCGAGAGAGAAAACCGAGGGGGCAAGGGAGAGCAGTGTCAATGCAAGTCGTTGACGACGAAAGTTCGTCAGCAGGGCGTTTTCCCATTTTTCCTGTTTTGTGGCGGGGCTTCGGCGAGAGAGGGACGTTTTCGTATTTCTCTTCTCTCGTTCTTTTTTCGTATTCTCCTTCTCGTGTTCTCCTCTCGTCTTCGCCTTCTCGTGCGCGGGTAACCTGTCCTGTCCTCTTCTTGTCAATGGCTGTTTTGCCAGGGAGACAAACGCCGTACAAATTGACACAAGCATGCAAAGATGTAGATTCTTCTCGGCAAATAGAAACGCGGTGATTCTTTTCGATAAATGGAAAGGCGGAGGTTCGTCTCGATAAACAAAAGGGAGGTTAGGATGGGTGCGGTCACGGGTCGCTTGCTGCGAGGGGCATACGAAGCCGCATGCGCTCTCGGATTCAACTCTGATACGTCCGATAGTGGCCTAAACAACTGAATTATGCGCGCGCCAGTTTCCTGTCTCTCTTTGCTTCAGCAAGGCCTCGCCGCTCATTGAGGCCTCTCCTACTTTTCCCTTCCACCGATTCACAAGTTCCTGCTAGAACTCAGCACCTATATATATATATATATATATGTATAGCTATATTTATTTACTTCAGATTTGCAACGTTTTTTAGCCAGTGTAGATAGAAGTGTGTAAATGTGTATGTGTTTCTGTAGAGAGATAAATAGGCCTACTTTGTTTATCCTCCTGTGTGTAGATAGAACGGCGTATCGTTGTTGTGGCGCTGCAGATACAAATATGCGTCCGTAGATTGGTGTTTGGTGTCATTTCGCGCCGTCTTGTGTATCCGTCGACTGTACCGACACCCGGTGCACAGTCTCCGATGCGCGAGGTCCACGCGGGCAAACCTCACGCATTCACATCCTTGCACATCCATTCCTCGGCTTCCGTGCCTTTATAATTGTGCATATACGTTTGGGTATATTTTTTTTACAAGATATATACATGTAAAGAGATTTGTAGAAGCATACGCTTCTGCATACGTGCAGTCGAACGGAGAGGGCTCTATCCTGTTCGAGGTTTTCTGCCGCAGCTCGGCCTCGGTTCAAAAGTCGCCTCTGGGACGGGCCAGGAGTTTGCTGACGCGAACCGTTAAATCACGAAAAAGACAAATGGAAACAGACACCCAGCATCCATTCTCACATCCGTTCAACACGTTCCATCGAGAGACTGACAGGGAAGGAAAAAGAGATAGGCAGAGACGAAACGAGAGAGAAGCAGAAGGAAATAGAGGTAGGGGGCGACTTTGTAGAGAGAGAACAATCGGCACCACGTGTGTGTGTGCGCACCTACAAATAACCATATATAATCCTGGGTATGTATGCATATATATATATATATATATATATATATATATATAAATATTTATGCGCAAGTTGTGTGTCTGTGAGGCGGAAAGAGCATCTCTGTGTCCAAACACAGACACAATCAGACGCGAGTACACGAGTGCGTCTTCACTCTCGCGAGAGAAGAACCGCGTTCAATGCATTTCTGAGCCTCCTGCAACATCTTTTTTCTCAGCGTCCTTTTCTCCTCGTTTCGGAGGGGTTTGCGCGCGTTTGCCTTTTCAAAGGAAAGATGCTCCAAGCCGCGACTTAGCCTGTGGGCGTTTTCTCGCGTTTCCCGAATGCCCGCTTTCTGCCGTCACCCTCCACTAACAGGAGGTAACAACGCGAGTTCAGATTCGGCAGAAATTGGAATTTCTTCGTCCTCGTGAACTAGCATGTGATCCACGGCGAGTGCACACAAAGGTAGCAGCGGCTCCAACGAAGGCACCTGCTCAGCAATGAGAGAAAACACCAGAGACAAAGACACAGAAGTCGAAGGAGAAGAACGGCGCGTGTTTGGCAGCGGAGGGCCGTTTCCCGTTTGTAGGTGAGATGTGTTTTTTTCATGGTTCCCGCTCGCTTTGTTTCCCGTCACTGTGCCGGCATTTCCCGTGTGGCATCGTCCGGGCTCTTCGGGTGTCTCGTTTCTTTTTGAAGATTCTTCTCTCCTGGGCGAAGCAAAGTCGAGCAGAACGGAGGATGCCCCCACAGCCTCCCGGGCGTTCGCGAAGAGGAGCAGACGAACTTTCATGGGGAACGGCCTCAATGCGGTGAATGGCGGTCGTCCTTCCGCGAGAGGAGACACTCTGTCTCCTTCTATCTCCTTCCTCCAGAGCGCAGAATGATGGCGGCAGGCAGAGAAACAGAGGCGAGAACGGAAAACGGGAATGAAGAAAAAAGCGGAAGGAAGGAATGTCGCGCCTGAGACGGGTCCCCCCGAGCGGGAAGGAAAGGCGAGAACGCTCGAAAAGGGAAAGATGGAAGGAAGAGATGAAAATAAGATAGAGACGAAATAAGTAGAAGATCAAAGGAAGTGAAAGATAAAAAAGCTGAGAGGACAAAGCTGCAGTGTGCTTTTGGCGAACTCGAAGGAGACGAGACTTGCCCCCGACGCGTCAAAAAAAGCTAGCAGCGCTTTTGGTCTCTATCATCCGACGGAGAGGGCGGAAGAGGTCTTGAAAAAGCATGAGAAAGCGAAGAAATTTTCCAACTTCGCACACCACAAAGCACGCCTGTCTGCTTCGAAAAACGAAGGCGAGCTGTCCGGAAAAGGCTGAAAGGAGAGTGCAGAGTCCCTTCGCTTCCAGAGCCTTTTCGTCGGGTGTCTTGTGAGGAACAGAATCGAGGCAAAGTGACCTCGGTGAGGGAGGGCCGTCCTGGCGCATGCGCTCCCGAGGAGGCTGAGGCGCCGCTCCCCAGTCTGGGGAACCCCCGGAAGCAGTCGGCGTTCTCTTGTTTTTTCGTGCTTCCTTCTCTTCTTTCGCAGCGAAAACTTGTGGGAAAGAACAGCTCTCTTAGCTGTGAACTCCCCGCAAGGAAAAGGGAAGATTTCCCCTCGGGGACGGCGCCGCCTCTGCGTTCCAGCATGCGCTGCCGAGAAAACCTGCCGAGATGCGCTCGCGCTGTATGTACACCTGAAATTCGCTCTCGCGCCGCGTCCTGTCGGCGCTCTTCTCTGGAACTCTTGACGTTTCTGCTTCTCCGGGCGAGCCTGCTGCCGCACTCCCAAGCGAGGGCGAGAGCCGAGACGCACAGAGACAAAACGCTCTGGCTTCAGAACGCCCGGCGCTCTTCGCTCTTCGCCTGGTGCTTTCTTCACGCCTTTCGGTTTCCTCGTTCCCCGCGCAGATGAAGGGGTTGCTGGGTCTCAGGAGACACTCGGCGGCTCAGGATCTCGGGCCATCTAAAACGTCGAGCCTAAGGGTACGTGTCTTGGTGTCCTAAGGAACTCTGTTCTCCCTGGCCCTGCGTCCAACTGCAAGCTCTCCCGTGCCGCCTCCAGAGGTTTCCTCGCCTTTCTCCACAGCCTCGTGCCTTTCTCGACTGCCATGCGTTCGTTCTCCGTTCCTCGCCGCCTCTCTCCGGCATCTTTCCGTTGTGGCTTCTTCCTCTCCCTCGTTCCCCGATACCGTGCACGAGTATCCTCTGTCTCGGCCTTGTCCTTCTTTCGTCGCGTTCTTTCGTCTCGCGCTCCCTGCTTCTTTTGTCTCCACACTTCTCTTTTCGTTTTTCGCGTTTGCAGTTGATCCTCATCCGCCACGCCGAATCGACAAACAACGCGCTGTTTCAAAGGTTGCGAGATGAAGTCCTCTCGAGCACGCGGGCGGATCGTGAGTCCCTTTTCTTCCCGTTTCCTGTTTTCTCTGCCTTGTCCCTCTCCTCCTATCACCCTCGCGTGCTCTCGCTCTCTCGCTTTCAGTCGTTTCCTTCCTCTCCCCCTCTCTTCCTCTCTCTTTCCTTCTCTTCCCCTCTCTTTCCTTCTCTTTCCTTCTCTTCCCTTCTTCCCTTTTTTTCGCCCCTTTCGCTTTTCTTACTCTTGTCCCTGTCATCTCCTCTCCTGTTCGCTCCCTTCGTCTGTCTTCCAGCTGTGCGGCTTTGTGTCTGGGCAGTCCCTTGCTCTCTCTTCCTCTTTCATTTCCTTGTGTTTCCCTGTCTCTCCCCTCTGTCTTCGTTCCGTGTTTCAGCGCTGTTGAACCTTGAGGAGCTCTTCGAGGCGCAGCGGGAAGTAGGTGAGATTCTCACGTCTGTCTCAGTTCTCGGGGAACCGCCAGCGCGTCTTCTTTTTGCGTCGTTGCTCTCTCAGCGTGTTCACTCGTTGAGTCGCAAACTGTCGCTGCCGCTCAACGAACACAGCGACATCACACGTCCCTCTCTGTGCGCCTCAGATCCCGGCTTAAGTGCCCGCGGGCACACGCAGGCGCGTCTTCTGGGGTCTCACTTTTTCGAAAACTACCTCCGCGACGCTCTCGAGCCTCCCTCCGCAGTCGCTGCCAGCGTGACTGCCCTTCCAGCTACGCCTGCGCGGGACTCGGACGCCGAGTCTCCTGCGTCTCTTTCCTTTCCTCTCGGCTCGCGTTCCGACTCTTCTGTGTCGGCTGCTACCGGGGCAACGTCTGCAAACGAGGAGGAAACTGAAGAAGCCGAGGAAGCGGAGCTCTCGCGCCTGTCTTCGGCAAACGGGACAGGCGCGCTCTCCCCGCATAACGAGGCGTGTGCCGCCCGGGCTGAAGAAGAACCGGGCGGAGAGCGTGAGGAGGACGACCGTCCGCTTGCTGCGCAGCCTCCCGTCGAAGGCATTGTGAGACGCTCGGGATGTCTGAAGGAGATGGGAAAGAAGATGGAACCGACGGAAACGGAAAGAAGGAAGGATGAACAGGGGCACAAAGCAGATGGAAGAAGGAAAGGAAGTGGAGGTGGAGACGGCCGAAAGGAGGGCGGGAGAAGACAGGTAGAGAGAAGGCAAAGCGGGGTAGAACCAGCCGGAAAGGAGACAGAAAATGAAGGCAGGAAAAGGATCGGTTGGAGATTCACACAGGCCTCGCGGGAATCTGAGAGAACGGGGGGAAAGCAGAGCTGACGAACGCGGCGCAAGGAGAGGAAAGGCGAGAAAGTCGCGACTCCACGCGACTGGCTAAGACAGCTGAAAGTGGTGAATTTCAGTGTCTTGCCGGTCTTCCTGTTTGGAAGTGCCTGATCCTACCATCGCATCTGAGAAGCCGTTTTCTCTCCTTGTTGAGACGATTGAAGAACAGGGAAAGAAAGAGAGAACGCGACGAGAGGGCGACGAGGCGGAAGGCTGTTGTGAATACGGCCAGGAGGGGGAAAGAAGGGACAGAGCACGCGGACGGCGCACTGAAGCCCGACAAGGACGCGGGTGGTAGGAGAGAAACGGGATGCGGCAAAAACGCACAGAGAACGCTGAAGAGAGGGGGTTAGGCAAGCAGGTAGTGAGGCTGCCAAAACAGAAGCGACAACAGAACGTGGACAGGCACACGGTGCATATCTGTTTCTCTATTTTTCTTTCGTTTCAGAGAGTCATTGTCTCACCCCTTCTACGGACAATTCTCACTGCTCTGCCGCTCCTCGACAACCTTAATCTGGTCCGTCAGCTCCTGCCACATCTCGAACGCCGGAAGAAAGCGTTTCGACTCGCCCCAAAGAGCGTCTTCCCCTCATCTCTGTCTTTCATCCTGCCTCTCGTTTTTCTCATCCTGGTTTGAATGGCAGATATATCGAAGAAAAGCGTGCACCCGTCGAGAGCCGCTGCGTGCGTCCCGATGGTGTCAAGCGCGTTGCATTTGTCACGCTCTTCTCTCTCTCTCTGGTGTTTTTTGTGTTTCGCCTTCTCGCTTCTTGTCGGCACTTCAGGCTCTACCCCCGGGCGTCCGAATTGAAGGCTTCTCTGTTTTTTCTTCCTCTTCTCTCTTCCTCTCTCTTCTGTCGTTGCCTCTGCTTTCTCTCTGTTCTTTTTTGGTGTGAGCTTCGCTTCTCGACCGTCATGTTTAGTCCATCAAGTAGACTGGTGGCCAGCATATATATTCAGAAACCAATCGTTCCATTTCTCCGTCTCCGTACTCGTTTCAACTTCCCTGCTCTGTTTTTCTTCGCGCTTCCCCTCCACGCCTCCTCTCGAGTTTTTTTCCTTTTCCAGAAGCGGAGCGATTGCGTGCTGGATCCGGATCTCTACGAGGTTGGGGGCTTATACAAAGTCTGTCGCAGCGCAGGCGGCGAGCCTCCTGCCTGCGTCGCGTATCCAGGTATGTCCCCTTGTCTGCTTGTCGCTTTCTCCCCGCTTTTTTCCTTTTCCTTCGCCCTCGCTTGGACCTTTTTCGGTCCCCATTTCTGCACGTTGCACCCCCACGCGGCCTGCGCGTTTTCTTTTCTCCCTCGGGGCTGAGGCGTCAAATCCAAAAGGAGAGAGAGCTCGAGAGGCGCATACGGCACTCGGAATTCGGCTGCGGCAGAAGGCAACCTCAACAGTTTGCTCGCGTTCTTTTCCCCTTCGCAGGATGCACCAAACGCGAGTACGAAGAGCGATTTCCAGGGCGCCTCTGTGCGCCTGAGGGCATTGAAAACGGATGGTACAACCCCGGTAAGGGCCGAAAAAAGAAGCTTCAAAGGAAAGAACAGTCACACGTGGTCTTCCTTCTGACTAGTGTTGCCTATCTTCCTACAGACATATCTATCACATTTTACTTCGTGTGCCTACTTTTGTTACGCCGATGTGCGGATGGCCACGATTGACAGAGACGTATCTGTAACGGAATCGAGGGTTGTTACGAGTCGCACGGTGAGCGACGTGATGAGAAGGGGTACGGGGAATCGCTGTGAAGCAGGAGAGCTCAAGGCCTGTCAGTGGTGTGTCGGAACGCTTGCAGTGCTTCCTTGACATCGGCGTCAAGAAAGCGTTGCGTGTTTTTCTATTTTCTCTCTAGAGCATCGCTCGGTGGTCCTTTGACCGCCGCTGCATCTCGGTGGCCAACAGAATAAAATGTTCACGATATCGTGTGCCCGTGTATCAGGTGCTTGCATGCTTCCCTGCACTCTACATGCATACCAACGGGAACGCATCCTTGTTATTGATGTACATGTAAATGGGTCTGTATAGATACATATATATATATATGTAAATGTGCGTATAGTTATGCGTATTTGTATGTATATGTATATATATATATATATATATATAGCTGTATCTGTATGTGAAGTGCTGATAGGTGAACAGGCGGAGGGACTCGGTGGCGTTTCGTGTCAATTTTTTTCAGAACGAGGAAAGGAAGGCCTCGCGGAGGCTCGGGCGCGGGCGCACCGCGTGGCGGAATCGTGAGTTTGACAATTCCTCACATTGCTTCATTCAATAGTTGAAGATCCCATCTCGGCACCACCTGATTCCAAATCGCAAAGCTATAGAAAGACACGTTCATGTAAACCAAAAACGTTTACTCACTTCCATTCTCATATGTGTATATATATACATCAGTGTCAGGTCCAGGGTTGGAAACGCCCCACCGCAGTGCGTTTGATGCTTCGCTTGGCCTCAGGTTGTTCTGGTATGTCTGTCTCGGTATTCTTCAGTGTCTTCTTCAATCATGCTTTCTCTTCTGATCGTTCTCGCGGTTGTTCGATTCGGGGTTCGTATCGGGTCTCTCGAGTTGCGCGGTGCACTCTGTTCAGTTCCCGGGGTTGTTCTTAAACCTCCCTGACAGTATGGCAACCGCAATCGCGCGCCGTGCGTTGATTTCTTCGCGCAGATAGCGGCGCAGACAAACCAAGTGTCTCCGTTTCTCTCTTCTTTTTGGGCGTGTGCCCCTGTGGGGCTGTTCGCTTGCAGGTTCTGGAGAATGGCCGAAACCGCCGAGGCGGAAGGCCTGCGGACGGTCGTCGTGGTG
Organism: Neospora caninum Liverpool; assembly: GCF_000208865.1. Taxonomy (NCBI): domain Eukaryota; phylum Apicomplexa; class Conoidasida; order Eucoccidiorida; family Sarcocystidae; genus Neospora; species Neospora caninum. The sequence goes on from NC_018387.1 coordinate 379,301, forward strand.
AGCCACGCGCACTTTCTAGAACTGCTGATGAAGGCGTTGTGCCAGCCTGTTGAGGGCGAAGCGCCGCCTTCGTCTTTCGCCTTTTCGTCGCCGTTCCTGCGGCGAAATCCGCCTCCTGACGGTGTACAGACAGCGCGGGTGCACGAGGATGCGAAAATCCACGCCAACTTTCTCTTCCACAACACAGGCGTGTCGTGCATTCGCCTCGTGGCCTCGCAACAGACGCCCCCGCCGGAACCGTCGGCGCTCTTGAAGCCGCAGTGGTGTCTGACTGCATCCCACGCGCCGCCTGCAAAAAGCTCGCGTTTCGTCGTTGTAGAATGGTAGGAGGATCTGCGCGCTGGGCAGAGAAGCAAAAAACCCGAGCAAAAAACAAAAGAGAAAAGAGGATAATAGAAGGGAAAGGGAAACGGAAAGAGGATAACAGAAGGAAGAAGGGAAAGGAAAGGGGATAGTAGAAGGGAAAAGGAAACGGAAAGAGGATAATAGAAGGGAAAAGGAAACGGAAAGAAGGTAACAGAAGGAGGGGAAGGGAGAGGTCGTGTGCACAAATCAGACGTGCAGAGTTTTTCAAGGGCACTTTTTTCGCTCGTTTCCTGAAGTCACGGCAGGCGTGCCGGCGTTGTCCTGTGAACGGGGGAGGAGACAGCGGCAAGGGAAACTTCGGGTGTCTCTTTTGCGAGTTTTTTCATGGTGCATTTGTCGGTGTTTTTGTTGCTTTTTGCAGGATGAATCGCCTAGACCATCTCGACGGTCTTCACCTCAAGTGAGGCTGTCAAATTGGGTAGCCGCCGGGAGTTTTTGGTTTTTTCCGAGTTTTCCCGGAAGTTCCTTCCCCTGGTCTTCCTTCTAGAGTAACGGCATCACGCTGCGAGAGAAGGCACTAGGTTGCGCAGCTGTCCTCCGGACGTGTTGGTCTCCTAGGCTCTTAGGCAACGCGAAGATGCTTCTCTCTCTGGAGTACAAACGTCGCATTCATGTATCTATGCATATTTTTAACTATTTGTAAATAAATAAATATATGTTTACATACAAACCCACATCTAGATACGTACGCCGATACGTATCTGTACACCAATACACACGTGTGTCCTCACGCATGCATATATATATATATATATATATATCCGTACAAATTTATAGATAGACTTTACTTTGTATACGTTAACCCGAGAGACACATGCATGAATAAATGCGAATAGACATGACTGTATACGTACACCCATATGTATCGGGTTTTTTTTTGTCTTTGTCGTTTTGGTTGTTCCTGAGTCGTCCTCTCTGTGGCGGAGCCGATCGTAAGCATGCACGAGTCTGTCGGGAGTTGCTCGCCTGAACAGGCGTTGACGCCTCGGGTGTTCTGGAAGGAAAGAGGAAACGAGAAATGCAGTGGTTGCTTTGTGGCTCAGGCTTTATGGCCAAGTGTTTCAGTGCGTCTCTTTTGCGAAAGAGGCCGCCTTGTGGACTGAAAGGTCTCTTGTCTAGTCTCTGTGTATGACGGGAATGCCTTCGGCTGGAGTCAGAAGCTGCGTGTCCAAAGAGGCTCTTCCAGAGGGTTGTACCAAACTCCATTTGTTCCTTTGAACGCGAAACACCTCACAGGTTTCCTTTCGTCGCGCCCCGCTTTGGTTTTTCCAGATCAAGTGTTGACTCGGTGCGCTGCCTCTGGCTCGGAGCCGCTTCGTCTCGCTGAGCAGCTGTGCGCGCGCCTCACGCAGCCGTGCCTGCGAGTGGAAGCCGTAAAAAGCGTCATTAATACGGATTAGGAAGGGCGGCATCAGGTGTGCTGGGCACGTTGCGTTCTGGGCGGAATTCCGTCTTCACGCCGCCTTCCCTTCTACGGGACGCTCCACCGCTGCACGTTACAAGTCAGCACAGCTGTCGTGCTTGACCCCTCAAATCACGGATATACAGTGCAGCCGGGACACCTACGACTTGGTGCGTCAGACGGCTCTCCTACTCGCAGAAAGTCCCTTTCTCAGGTGTGGAAGCACGCAGAATCTAGTAAATGAGACGCATATAGGAAGCAGAGAGCTTAGTCGTAAAAGTTCGAGCAAAGAGTCTACCGCCACGCGCGAGCAACCAGACCGTGCGCACCTCCCGGGAACTTTCCGCGATGCATCACGAGGATCTCAGATTCTACAATGCGTTAACAAGTCTCCCGAGAGACATTCTCAGGGCACTTTTTAACAGGAGAGTGACGGGACGTACCGGCAGACACAGCACCTACACGGCAGAATTTGTTTACAAGGGGTGTCTTCAAACTGAGCAGCTCTGTCACAGACCGGAACCTCGTTCTCCGAAGAACGGAAGGCACTCGGTAGATTATGCGACGGCGGGACGACGCCACTCGGTGATCGCATGTGTTAACTCAGTGGTATAACTGAAATCGAATAAACAGTGACGTCATAGCAGCTAGGATACTGAAGGTGACCTCAGTTACGAGATACCGGCACCCTCGTTCTTTGTGTACACCATATGGCCATCGAGCAAGCGAGGGCCCTCGTCTTCCTGATGTGATGCAAACAGTCAAGAAACAGTGAAGCAGAAACGAAACCGACGTTGCTCGAAGATGCTACTCAATACGACATTCATCGGCATGTAAGATGCGCTCAGACCGCGCCTCGGTTTCAACAATCTAGAGCTGTCTGGTTTCTAGGGGCGTCTACGTGAAAGGATCTTCCCTCTCCGGTGATGATATTATGGTTGGAAGGGACCTTTCTTTTTTCCTCTTTACAGACTCCCGCCGCTCGACCGACGCGCAACCACAGTGTCCCTCTCCGTCCACACTGGTCTCTGCAGACAGGCACGATCGTGTCTGTTGCGGTCTTTGAGGCGAGCGCACCGCAGGGGATTTCCGGAAGACAGCCATGAAACTCCGTTCAGATTAAAACCCGTGGAAGTACGAGCGATAACGGAGCTCGGAAACGTCCCGTGTGGAACGGGGTGTCTATTAGAGCGTGCACAGTGCCGCGAACGAAAAGCGTGGCTGCCAACCCAATCAGTTTCCAAACACCGTTCCCCGGGCACACTAACAGGTTCTAACCTGTTTCCGCTGTTCTCTTCCGGCCCACAAGCTCGCTCATCTGATCCAATCCAAATATACCCAACGTGGTGTGCACGAAACAACTTCCTCGTCGCCACTTTTCTGTCGCCGCTGACTGCACACCTTGGCCGCTGCATAAGCGCAGTGGCTGAACGCTGCGCTGGACTTGCACAGAGCGCATGGATGGTTTTTCGAGCTAGCCAAATTCCACTTGTTTGAACTTTGCTATCTGACGCTACGTGCATGTTCTTCCCTCGGTTTCGACGCAAGAACGGGACGACTGACGGTCTCGTTCGACACTGGCGCGCTGAGCTGCGCACACTGAACAGCTTTCCGCGTGCGACCAAGTTCTCGAGCTTTTTTTTAGAGAAGTTTTTCCCGTCTCCTCGTTCACCAAAACTTCTGAAAGGTACGGGAATCGCAGGGTGTCCACGCCGTTTGATGTTGAAAGCTAAGTTTTTTTCCGAATGCACGTACGAGAGTCGGACTTCCCCGCGTCGCTGCCTGCTTGTGGTTTTATCTGGACCGAGTCTTCTCACGTTTCCCTCGAGGGAACGCGAGTGGCGACGATTTCTCAGAGGCTTACTGGGACACGCAAGGTAGACCACAGAACCCGTGCGGTTGCATAGAGAGGGCTCGTCCGGTTCGGGTCCACGAAACCGCAGTGCATGCTGCTGTCCACTTTTGGCTACCCAGGGATATCGTTTTGTCGCCGCTCTCATTGTCCGCGTGACTCACGGAGAGGCTCACAGTTTGACGTACCCGTCGGCTGATTTACGAGGGTGGCCCGGGCCTCGTCGTCGCAGAGGCAGGAAGTGGGAGCCTCCCCCGCCTTCTAGACGCAGAAATATGAAAAAACAGGATGAGGGCGCGCCTCTCGCGAGGCTCTGTTCCCTCCAGAAGGGTGGGAACGGATGCAGAGCAGCGGTGATTTCACTGCTCAGTGTCTGTGCTCAGGCTTGAGGCCTCAAACATAACAGTGCAATGGGACGGGCGAGAGTCCAGGCGGTTTGCGCGGTCCTGATACGGTGTGCGTGAGACGAAAAGGGGGGTGCGAATCTCGCGCGAAAGGGGCGCCAGATTGATTCGACGGGCGTTTCTTTCCAACATTGTAGGCGACCGAGTGTCTTTGAGCGTAGAGGCGCCGTGGACGGTGTGGCTTCCGACTCGAGTGTGCGTACACCTGAAACGTTGCCTGGGCTCACCTGTGGCGCCTGGCGTATATGAAGGTTTTTGTTTTTCGCAACCTGCATCTCGCTGCGTTTATAGGTGTGCTTGAACGGATCGAGCCAAAGCTTCGCCGCATATCCCGTTTCGCTCTTCTTTCGACAGTTCATTGTCCTTCTTGAAGGCGTGAGTCCCACCGAGACCAGCCGCTCTGAAGAGCCGTGTAGTATTGCTGCTTTCCTAGTTTCGCCCTAGACATTTCGATTCAGCTCCGGATTTCCTTTTAGTCCTCAGTGCTTCGATTGTCGGCGTCTGTGCAGAATCGCCCCTCAACTTTTCCGTGGTCTGGGCGCGATATTTCAGGTGTCCCCCGTTTCCGTTGCGCTTCGGTATACACCACGTCGCACCCATTTTCCTCGTTTCTTCATGATATCATCTCTCACGTTTTTCTCGGATCTTTCCTTCGCGAACCCGTCCTGACGCTGTTTCGCGTGTTCGTGTCCTCTCCCATCTTTTCTCCGTTGTTCTACGCTACGCGCTCCCCGTGGTCCCCTACCCTTCCCCTGCCTCGTCTCGACTTATTTGCACTTCGCCTTTTTCTGCTCCTCTCCGTCCTCTGTGCCTCCTCTTTTTGGTTCGAGTCTTGCTTTCCCGCCACGTTTGCCCGTTGTTGTCTTCGCTGCTTTTCAGTCCCCCTCCCCCTCCCCCC